>NW_026859471.1:0-130935 GCF_026571515.1 Ruditapes philippinarum
AGGCACGAACAAATGTCCGAACGCCTTTGTGTTAGCATACATGTGCTTTTGTTGGCAAACAAGTGCAGATCAAAACAATCTTAGCGCAGGGGACATAAACTTGTACGTTTAAATATAAAAAAGACCGCAATAATTTCTTTTTTTTGTTTCGATCCTCGTCAATTTAGTGTCAAATCATAACAATTTTTATTTTCCACTTTTAAATGCAGCGCACATCCAGATTTGTGCTAATTTTCGTGAAATTTTTGAAAATGTATTTGAATGTGTAAAATTGTGAAGTAACCAAAAGAAAGCATTTTACACATTATCAATGGCACTTACAAACCATGTAAATTACCAAAACGTGGTCAAAATATGCATTAATAGCCTTTACTGCGTTAGTAACGCAGAAAAAATATTGTTGTAAATACTGAAAAATCAGTCATTAATCGCAAATTATATGCAAAATTTTTCTTGAATCTTGAAACTGTTTACTTCTCCTTACATCGTTGTAAATTTTCTCAAGTTTGATTTTATTTGAATATTGTGACTCATCTGGAGGTATGTAGCTTTAAAGGCCAATTATGCCTAAGAAATTCTTTTTTTTTTAATTTCTCAAAAACTATTTAATTTTGGTGTACTTTTATATAATCCAAAAAGTTACTCATTGGCCAATTACCTGAACCATCTTTTTCATTTGTTACTTTTTGGTAATAAGTGCAGTTATGAGAATTAGTATTTTGTATTGAAGTCAAAATACTACTTTGTTAACATTTTGCTACTTTTATGTCAAATTATTTCGTATTTATCACTACTATTTCAGGTTACCGGCATCTAACATCTCTTAAACAATTATTTAAATATTTTAAAATTATGATTACGTTTACCTTTTCTAAAGAAGTACACATTTATTTGTTTTTGAGTCATACCTTTAATATAAATTTCAGAAAAAGAATTTATAGAGCAAAGAAGCAAAGCTGAAACTTCTTCCCCGTATAAACAAGAGTCACTAGAAAAATATAAACAACATATGGCCAAACAGGAAGAGACAAAAACAATGACAACAAAAGCGCCACCAATAATTGATAAAGATGTTTTAAGAAGAAATGATACAACCCCAGAACTAACGGTATGATCATGTGTGGTAAAATCAAGATATTTTATTTTTAGCTCGACAACTCGAAAAATAGGGAGAGCTATTGTACTCAATCCGGCCTCGGCGTTATACTTCGGTTAAGTTTTTGCTCGGATTTTTTTTTCAAAACGACTGAAAAGAATGCGTTGAAACTTCACACTCTTATTTGAGAGCAAAATAAGAGTTTACTGTCCAATGCCCATAACTCTAACATCGATTTCGACATAATTATGGCCCTTTTTGAACTAAGAAAATTATACATTTTCCAGGCTCTTGTTTTACTATCAAGCATTGAGAAAAGTCGAGCACACTGTCCTACCGACTTATCTTGTTTTTTCATATTTTGACATTTGCCCTTTGCTTGGTACCAGACTATATATCGAGTACCTCATCGTATTGGTACCAATCATATTGAGAGTCATTCCTTTTCTTTCATTTCGAGGACACTCAATGACGCACTTAATCATTTCTTGCAGACGACAATTTTCCCAGCATGCAATAGAGTTAAATATGTTTTTCTTCTACATTGTTTAACGATTTACGATACGCAACTGAAGTGACCTTGGTCTTGATTACAATACACTGTACAAATTAATAAACAAAATTCAATAAAACATTGTAGAAACAGATGTCTAATTAAGTACAAGTTTTGAATATGAAGAGATAGCACGTTGGCCGTCTTATGTCTCCGACTATAAATAATGATTATAATTATAAATAAAAAATGGTATACAGTGACAAATTCTCGTTCAGTTATAATATTCATGATGTTTCATGTTCATTAAACTATGATGATTGAAATCATTAAATTCTATTCCTGAATGCACGCATCCGATTTTGAATGTATATTTTCAATCTCCTACGCAGTGGTCTCCCCTTATCAGTGCATTCTGCCAAGGAAGGGAATTAATCACTGTGAGGAGTTTGGTATATTTTATATAACTTCAGGAAAAGTTACCGTTCTTACCTGATTACAAATCACCGTGCTGGAAGGAACTGGATGAAGTTCTCGGTCCGGAAGTTAAGATCAACTGTTTACCATATTTCTATGTTGTCGGCGTCTCCCAGTGTGGAACTAAAGATCTGTTTGAAAGACTCACCCAACACCCTCTAATCTCAGGAAACATGAAACCTGGAAACCGATGGTTCACTAGATTACGTTTTGGTGAGTGATTAGTCTGTATCCCGGAAAAGACCCCGGGGTTAGTCTGTATCTTGGAATAGACCCCGGGCTTTAAACCAGGCATGTAGGAGATAAAGCTTCTTTCTAAGTTCTGACTCAAATCTAAGGGTTTTCATTGGTCAGTGTACATACTTTGACAGTTTCTGACCAATCAAATACCTGAGATCTGAGTTTGAGCTTGAAGAATTTCTTTATAACCTTCGAGCCAGCAGTATAATTATGTAAGGTTCATTCTGTTTTTCTTTAGTTTATTATTTACAAGTTTAACTCCTGAGAAATACATAGGGGTCAAATCCAGGAGATTGCCGGTGATTATTTTATATTGTGATATAACTAAAAGATCTTTTTGGTAGTACGATAAGTAAAATAAGTTATTAGCTAGAGTACACAATTAAATTTTCATTTTTTTTTCTTTTGTTAAAATTTGATTAAAAAGAAGCAGAGGTCAAGGCCGAGAAAAAAAGCTACATATGATACCAGTTTACGAATTCAGAAAGTTTATGGACACAGAAAAAAACATTATAAACATCCTCCCGCAAAAAAAAAAAATTGTTTTCTCTTTCCGATTATTTAGTTTTTTTTCTATAATTTAAACATAAAGGTTAACACTGTAAATGTCTTTCTTTGAAAGGATTTGAAACGATGACTTAATGAATATGACGTCATTAAACATTAACAGTTTCTATAATAATTACAGGAGGTTTTCCGTTACTATCGGATTACTTACAATACTACTATCATGCCGTGGAAACAGACATTAAGAGAATTACAACTAACGACGGCTATCACAACGCCATATTCGGTAAGCATTGGTCATTTACCTGTACAACATGTAGCTTTGTTATGGCGCGGTTGAGCAGTTGTCTTGTCCGGTCCTCGGAGAAAAGATACCGCCCCATCCTAAGATCAAACCAATGAACACTGGTCCGAAGGTTAAAGAGACATTCTCCAAGCTCAAACTCAGTTTTCAGGTATTTGATTGGTCAGAAACTGTCACAGAATGTACACTGACCAATGAAAATCCTGTCATTTGAGTAAGAATTAAAAACAGAAGCTTTATAACCTCAAGGTCAGGATTATATATCCGGGATACAAATCAAATACCCTCCCCTCTATTGAGGTTAGCGGGCTAATTGTCAAGCCAAACCAATTGTCATTAAATTTTGTATTTGGTCCAGCTTAAGCTTTTGTAATGTTATACAACTCAATCCACGTTCTTTTATCAAGATAAGAATTTACTTATGAATTGCAGGACCATGTACAATGTGCTGGTACTAGTTGATACTATGATTACTATGGCTGTCCAATGAAAATCTTCGTTACATCCCTGCAGTATTATGATTTATCAAAATAAGACTTGTGCCGGCTCGCCACGGCGAGCCGGTATTACGTTAGGATTTTACTGAAAACAACCTAAAACTCCGAATCCATCCAAAAATTTAATCGAAGCTTGGCTTCCAGCTTCCTACAAAATTTATTTATCAGGGCTAGGATCCAAAATTATTTAGCCAATCAAATTTAATCTTACATAGCGTCAAAAAACCTTCAATTTTCACGCCATTTTTAAAAAGCAGCAAGTATTATTTTGAGCGCAAGATATAATGATGATTAAAATGTTTGTTTTCATGATTTCTTTTCAAAAATCATATTTACACTGACTTTTGTTTTTAGCGATCTCACCTGTTCCTCTGTAGTAAGTTTTCGTTTGGTTAATTAACATAAGTGTACATCTGGTTCTGTGCATTTTTTTCTTTTTCCTTTTTTCCGGTCATTTTATCCTTTATCGGTATTTAGTGTATATATTTACTGGCCGGGGTCCGGGAGGCCCGGACTGGCCGGGATCCGGGATCGTATAAGATATAGAGGAAAAACTAATAAACTATATTTGTATTGATTATTGTCGTAATGAAAGGACATTAAACGTTAAGTTTTTTTATTGTATGTAATGAACGTTGAATTAATCAAACTTAGGATATAAATATATTTAGAGGTATTTATTAACAGACTTAAAATGCGGAAATCCCAATACTTATAATTATATGCCTAATTAATTGGAAAAATCAAAGACTACATTCTTGAATTGGTTAAATCCCGGGATCCCTTTATGTTTTAATGCGATCCCAGCTTTTTGAAAACTATATTCTTCAACTGGCCAATTCCCAGGATCCCTATATGTTTTAATAGGATCCCGGCTTATCTGAAAAACATCTTAGACTGGTCAAAATCCGGGATCCCTATATTGTTTTTAATAGGATCCCGGCTTTTCTGACAACTTGTGTTTACTTTAGGACTTGTGTCTGTCACTCATTCCAATACTAAATAACATTTTACAACTTAACTTCGTATATAGAGACATTTTTATGAATTCTACCTATCTAAGATTTATTTGGTCAAGATCAACAGGCCATACAGTAAATGTGCATAGACATAGGGACTTCATTCTATCTGTTTACATGCATCTTCATATATACTCATATTCCTCTTTGTTAAACTTAGAGAACTGGCTTCCATAACTTTATTTCACTTTTATTTTGATGTTCGCTGAAGTCTCTTCAGCTAACAGAACTATCATCGCACCCCTGGAAAAAAATTACGAAGCGAGTCGCTACTAGCTTTTTTAAAAGCTAACCTTGTGACTCCTTTATGCTTGTTCGATAACTTACTTTTTTTATCTTAATTCCGATCAAGGACCTCGTATTCAGTACATGTACTTAAGCAAAGAAAGTTTGATTTGTAGGCGATTTTACACCATCAACAATTTGGGATAATCACTTCTTACAAAGCGCGGCAAGGAAAAAGAACGTGACGGACCCGCCATATACAAATGCTGACGTCATTAAACATCTGAATCCGAACGCTAGAATTATTGTGCTGTTGTGTGACCCATTAGAGAGGTATTCATACGCGCCATCACCTGAAAAAGCGTAGCATTCTTAAGTAGTTTTTTATTAAACAAATAAGAGTTACAGTGGTTGAATTAACCTTTATTTTCCTTAATTATCCTTGATTATTTTTTTTATTTAGTTATAAGTTTGTTTTATTTCCATGAAAATAATTTCTTAACAATCAAGAATCTAATCTACGTTTTGAAATTTTAAAAATCCATGTAACCTGTACTCAATTTACTAAAATTCAACAAACCGATACTTTTAGATGATGTGTTTTTAAAGGTTATGCTGTCAGCCAAAATCTTTAACTCATTAAAATTGATTGTTTATTTATTTATTTAATAGTAAGTTAGTTAGTTTGTTTATTTACCTCCTAATTAATTAATTTGTTTGTTTGTTAATTTATTTAATTACATATTGGATATATGTTTTATAGGCTGTTCAGTGATTATATACAAATTGCGGAAGATTTCGAAGCCCCGCCCCTCGTCGACGAATTTCATGATCATGTCGTAAATGCAATGACACGGTTCTCCAATTGTTTAAAAAACAACACGTATCTTAGTTGTGTGTATTTTGGGAAACCCTCGTCCTCATATCGAGCTGCAGGACTGGTACGTGAATATATTTTACTGGTCAGCAACTTAATACCCAATCAATCAATCAATTAATCAATCGATCGATCGATCGATCGATCGATCGATCGATCGATCAATCAATCAAACAAACAAACAAACAAACAATCTCGAGAAGTGACCGACTGGTCAGAAGACCCTACTTCAAATCATTACAGAATTTATTTTAGGTCGATTGTGTAGGAAGCTATAAGCTTATAAACACACGTTCGAATCCGTTCCTGGAACCAACCAGCAATGAGTGTAAAGTTACTTGCTCAAGAAAACAACAACTTGCCCCTGACGGGGTTTGTACCTATGCGGCTAGCGAACGCTATTATTTGAATTGAGCAGAACAGAACATATCTTTATTAATCAAAGTTATAACAGATCGTAACAGATTAGTATACATCAAAACAGTGGCATATCTTTATTAATTACCAAATGACACGGTTTTATTAAAATCATTTTAGGTATTTATATAGGGGCAAACTCAATCAAACCGATTCTGCAACTTTTTCAATTTTTGACGTTTTGGGCGTTCATTTAGGGATTCTGTGTTGTTTTTTTTTGTCTATTTGCAGTCACGGATAGAGATTGGACTATATCATACACATCTAGCGAATTTTATGAAGGTTTTTCCGAAGAATCAGATGCTGATCATCAGCAAGGAGATGCTTGACAAAGATCCCGCTAAAATTTTACAGAAAATCTTTGATTTTTTGGATGTTGGTGAGCTTGATTGTTTCAATAAATAAATAAAAAAAAAAAAAAAATAAAAAAATTAATCAATTATTTAATTAATTAATTAATTAATTAATCCATCCATTCGTTCGTTCGTTCGTTCGTTCATTCATTCATTCATTCATTCATTCATTCATTCATTCATTCATTCATTCATTCATTCATTCATTCATTCATTCATTCATTCATTCATTCATTCATTCATTCATTCATTCATTCATTCATTCATTCATTCATTCATTTATTCATTCATTCATTCATTTATTTATTTATTTATTTATTTATTCATTCATTCATTTATTCATTTAATTCATTCATTCATTTAATTCATTCATTTAATTCATTCATTTAATTAATTAATTCATTCATTCGATTACTTAACAGAAAAAAAGTTTTAAAAATCTAAAGCATTTGTTACAATATTTTTCTTAGTATTATAGATGACCCATGTTTTCGCCGGGTTACAAGTTCGAAACTAGTGTGTAGAGCTTACTGCGGGTTTAACAGTTATTCGAATATTTCTCTTAAAAGACGAAACATTTGGTCTATTGTTTCGGACGGAGTCTATTTCATTGGAAAAAATCGAATATCTGGCGATTCCCAGCTTTTTTTAGGAAATGTATTTTAATTTTATTGTAGGTCCAATAAAAGATCCTATAGTATGGCAACATATCACGTCATATAGAAACACCGAACATTCACGACCGATTGGTGACATGAAACCGGAAACCAGAAAACTTATTCAAGACTTTTATTATCCACATAATTCGAGACTTACTAAACTGTTTGGACCAGATTTTGATTACAATAAAAATACTAGTAGCCAAATACATATAAAATAATAACGGAAGTTTATTAAAGGCACATTATGCATCTTCAGAGAATCATATTCTGAAATTATTTAGAAATGTCAAACATGTGTCTAATAATTGATTTAGGGTATGTTAGATGTTTAAAGATCCTGTAACACAATTTTTTATGTTTTTAAATCATAAATATGATGCTCAAATTAAGATTTATCAATATTTTAGGTTCCAAAAAGCATTATTTATAGATAATACCGAATTTAACATTTCAGGAAAATAAAGGAAGATTATTAGAAATTTATTTTCTATAAAGTTAAAGTCAAATTTTCCAACAAGAAATGAATGCATCTATTTTAATGATTACATATACTATGCACAAATATTTGCAGTATATATTTTATATATTATTTGATGTTTGAAAATTGTTTGATTAGCATAACTATATATATATAAAAAAAAACAATATAATTTCACTTAATGTGGTTAACCACTTTAATCACAAAATACAGGATCTTTTACAGCTGTAGAAATGACACTGATTGTGCAGTAATAATTTGTTAAGTTAGCACAATGTAAACAATGTAGTATTTTGACTTCCATGCAAAATACAAATTCACTATGATTGTACCAATGGCCAACAAAGCAAAATGGGCAAAGATAAATATTTTTTTTGGAAACTGTAACAAGATAATAAAAATAAAACGTTTTTAAGAAATAAAAATTATAGCATTTCTGAGGCATAATAGGCCTTTAATTATATTGTCACACTAAATGTCTTGTTGGTTACTGTTCTATTACCTCTGTATAAAAATGTTTGTATTTTAAAAATATGCCAATATTGGAGGCTTTCAATCATCTGTTCTGAATGGTCTATGTGACGGGTGACACGTAAACAGACGATTCTTGTTCAAGCCTTGAGTAATTTTGTGGGAATAATTCTAGGTACTTGTATTTCTTTGACTAGATAATATCAAAGCAGAAATGATAGTTTCCACACCTCTGTAGAGCGACCCCCACTTAGCAGGAACAGTTACAAATTTTCCAAAGCAAGAATATATTTAACTATCTTATCAACAGCAACAAAAGGTGTTGCTTTTGAGTGGTTGCATTGTTCAAAGGTTCACAAGGTTGTAAATATACCTGTATTATTTAGTCGTAGATTATTTCGAAAGAATAAGTTTCGTACCAATGAAGGAATTGTCTAACCGTTCGTACTACACATTCTTTAAAAAACTTACTTTCCTTAACAAACTAAAACTATTAAACTAAAATGGTATTTTGTTGTCTTGTTTGCAATGAATCTTCACTGAAATACATAAAGTACATATTACACGATTGGTGGTTGAAGAGTACAGAAAATTTTATTTTTAAAAATTTATTTAGTGTTTTTTTGTGTTTTTTTTTTACTTTGTTGTGTCGACGTGTTTCCGTATTTTCTCCGCGAATAAACAAAGACACGACAGATAAGCGAAGACACGACGCATATTATGTGTTGTATCATCGTTCATCTTTTGTCGGTTTTTCGCATGTTGAGAAAACAAGGACACGACAAAGTTCCCCTTTGTTACTTCATGTATTCACACCTTTGAAGTTTTGACGAAAGAGCGAAAATACGACATGGCGTAAATAAGCCACCATACCTCTGTGCAACTGTTTACAAGTTTTTCTAAGTACGTTTTTCACTGGTAACTTATTACTCTTTCAACATGCTTTGTATAAAGAACACAAACAAAAACACGTGATACTTTTTATGATTTTTATTGTCAAAATTTCAAGTTCATTATTTAGCTAAAACATAGTTACGTTGTAAACAAGATTTTCTTAAATACAGCTTTTAATTTCATGTCTGGTCATCATCAATTTATTTGAAGAATGCATTTATTACAAATGCTTTGATATGTGGGAAAAAACAACAAATAGAATTCAAGACTACAGAGCTATTTCTAATGAAATAGTTTTTTTTATAATATTTATAACCATTACAATTTCCATATTATTGTGGTATATTCTTGACATGGTATGCTCTTGTTTTTTAACACACATGAATATTGTAAATTAACGGAATAAATGTTCAGGAACAATATGCCATGCTCCTATAAGTTGAAGTATTATCGTTTAGTTATACAGAAATATACAAACATATTTCTATTTCTTATAGGTATTTTTTTTTCACAATTCAAACAATGATTTTGTGTTCTACAGTCAGCAATTATATAACTTTATACACATAAATTAAATCAATGTCAAAACAAATTTGTCCAAACAGAAATGTTGTTTAAACAATGAATTTAAAATTAATGTAAAAAAAATTCAACCGTAATTGTCATGTATGACTACTAAACAGTTTCAAATTATATACACAAAAAACAGTTTCTTTTTATATTGCATCACCTAACATTGCTGTTTTTGTTTGTTTGTTTGGTTGGATTTTACGTATGCGACGTTGCAGATTTACCGGTGGAGAAAGACCTCAGGTGTCCTTCCGTGCATTATTTCAGACTTAGTGAAAACCACAGACCTTCTCGAGATTCGAACCCGCAGCGTTTAGGGGCAAGTGGTTTTGAAGTCAATGACCCAAACCACTCGGTCGCGGACGCCCCAACATTGCTGTTAAACTGACCAAAAAAATTGCTGACATTCTGTAAATCAATGTCACGGTAATACATTTACTCTATATTACAATTTATTACCCTTCCAGATTTTTTCCGCCTTTTTGATTGGATATTGATCACCCGAAAGAAATTGATATAACCGAGCCAGACGGGTAATATACACACTAAATTTCCCCGTTTGGTACCCAACGTTGTAAACAACATGCGCGGAGATGATGCGCGTACGGTTCGATTTTACGCGGTGTAAATTCCGATTTAAAAGCACTTTTTAACTGTCAAATGATAAACATTTACCAAAGTAGAGTTATGATACATATAACCATCAGTATCGAAAACAAATATGACCTTGTGAAAGCTTGATATTAATTACAAAAAAGTGCGTTCAATAGACTACTCCTTTTCTCTTGTTTACTTTCGTACATTGTGTACACCGGTCTTACTATATGAGACCGGTGTAAATACAATGACTTTCGTAAGGTACGGGAAAAATACGTCATGTATTTATGTGACGTCATGTTGTGATGAAGAGGTATCCTAAAGGGAATCTTATTTCGACGTTTCATTTGAAACAGCAATGATTATTTAAAAATCGTCTAAACTCGGCAGGGGAAGGGTAATAAAATTATTATTTTGGTTTTGGAGTGATATATGTGGATATATTACCTGCCAAGATAAAATATCACCCTCGCCTAACGGCTCGGGTGATATAAAATCTTAACAGGTAATATATCCACATATATCACTCCAAAACCAAAATAACATATAATATTAAAAGGCAAACACATCTTAATTCTAAACAATAAAATGCTCCTCTTGTTATCCAAGAAAAATGTGACGGATAAAAAGCTTCCGCATACGACAAAGAAGTCCAATTTACTTGTTTCCGTCTTGTCGCACGCGCATGTTGTCTCTTGCGACAAACGGCGCAAAACTCTAATTACATGTCCACGGCGCATGTTGCTACCGGAAAAGGCAGCACCACGTGACAACAAGGTTTTTTTTTCTTTATAAAGGTATAAAAGTGATAGTTTTATTCAGTAGTGTTATTTACTTAACTGTTCTTCAAATGATTTAAAGTGAAATGTCCCGTTGTAAAAGGTGGAAGTTTGGTTATAGGGTATATTGCCTTGGTATTGTAATGTATTATCAACCCAATTGAAAGAGCGCTAACAAAGTTGTATCACTATTGCCAAAATAAAGAACTTTTATGTTGCTTAACTCATTCATTAGATACAACTTATTCCATATACTTTAGAAAAAAGATTATATCCACATACTGCCAGTTTTCAATCACAACCACTTTTCAATCATCCCTAGATTTTTTTTATTTTTAACCTTATTTGTCATGTAACCAAACTGTAAGCACATCTTGTATTCACCTTGACTACATTTATTAGCAGCAATGTCAATTATGGCGATAAAAAAGAAAATGTTAGCATTTTAGTTCAAAATATGTAAAATGTGTGTTTTCCACTAATCCTTTATTTACCCAGTTACAAATCGCAATAATTTTCTAAAAATAACTGATTTACAGACTCAGTTTTTTGTCATTCTGCAGAAATGGATATTAAGTTGGACAACTGTTTCAATATCGTGAAGTCATAATGTCTACTGCACTTCGAAAGCTATTATTTTAATATGTACATATTTTACCATACAATTCTTAATTTTAAGGTAATACGTCAGTAAAGTAACAGTCACTTAACCAAGGAAAAACATTCTCTCTGATAACTTTTCAGTAAGCTTTCACTAGAATGGGGTCATATAGACCCTAAGATCCTAAAAATTTCTCAAGAACATGCTTTCTCTGTTATGCAAATTGAAATGTACATCCATACCCCAATTACGACAGCTTTACCACTGCAAATAGATATCAAGATTGAAAAATGGCATTAAAATTAGGTTAAAATTGTTTATTACCATTTATCTGAAGTTGAGTTTGTCAAAATTTCTCCATAATACATAACTGATTATATCTTAACATTGTATGACAATTTTTATGTGGTACAGTTTATATTTTGTTAACTGATTGAAAAGTGGTTGTGAAATTTTGAAGAACAGGAAAATGGGTCAGTAATGATTTGTCCTCGATTCATAATAATAATTCAGGTAAAATTTTAAAAAGTTGGTGCATTTATTAGCTAAAATGATAATATTCGCAGAATTGAAAGAGATTTTTTTTAAATATAATTTCACTGTCAGTTATTGTAGAAAAATCTGTTAGCTGATCGGAAAGAGGCAGTACGGGGATACCTTATTATATAGATTATAATATCGTTTATAAATTTATTGATACATTGCTTTCAGCTCTTTTTTTGATGATATTTGTGAACAGTCGTCCTTTTTTTAAGAAAATGTAGGTGTAACTAATAAAGTTTCTACTTCGTAATGAAAGAAATTTGATTGTCAGAAAAACTCTGAAATGACTTTTTTATGTTTTATAGAATATACACTTGATTATATTTATGTAGAGTACAATAATTGCTGAATTTGACACCAACAGCTGTGTTCCAAACAAAGCAGCATTCTATTTTAGTACATTTTTATCACGTGCTCGAGGGGGTTTTCCCGTATGACGTCATTATTTGAGAGGGAATATCTCCAATATGGATGCTCGCTTACATGCTTAAATATAGGTCTTTGGTCCCTAATTTGCATTTTTTGTCTTATAACAACATAAAATTCATGTAGCTTTCCAAGGCTGCCAAGTGTTAAATATCTGGAAAAAAGACTTGCGAATTTAAAGAGCTTCGAAGATATATTTCACTTAGAACACAACTGTAATGCCGTAAAATTCTTGCTAACCAATCGCCTTAAGCTTTAGCTTGTTTAAATGAGAGAAAAAAACCCAGCCCAAAACGCTTCAAGACGTTGAATCTAAGATATAAATATGCATAGTTACAACAGTAACCTTATTCTGAATAATGTTGGTGCTATTTTATCGTGACAGTGCACATTTATTGTAATTCTTTTTGACGGCACATTCTTGTGACGTCACACATTTTTTCACGGGCGACTACAGCGGGTGGCCGTTCTTTCGGAGGTTGCCATATGATTTAACATAAATCAAAGTACAAAATATAAATATAGCACATTCTCATTAGAAAAAGAAGAAAAGAAAGGAAAATAACAACAACAAAACCAAAACACATGATCGACAAAACATTGAAAATATTGCTTAAAACAAAACCGATACAAATTATAATTAAAAAACCTAATTCAATATTTAGGAGCCACGTGACTTTTACCTGAAAGCCGGTTAGGCTTATTGGGAAAAGGGTCTACATGGATGTTGGTAAGTAAGATATATGGTCTGATATGACATTTCTAAATATAGCAGCCAATAAATTGTTCTATAACAAAATATTACAATAAATCATATAAAAATATGTTCATACTCAATCAGTAAATCATTAATCAATATTTTTTGTCAAGAAATACTTTATAAGAATATCAACTGAAACATTTCTGTAGTTTTTATAAATTAAAAAATGTAAACCTATTTGAAATACTTCAGGAATTGAAAAAATATGTCGGATGCTTATACATATAAATAAGATAAATGTAAGGGTATATTCAATGATAAATATATTTTTTTTTATCAAAATTGATTACATAATTTTTGTGTATGAAAATCTTACGATTAGCTATATCTATTGATATATACGATATACTGTAGTATTGAATCAATGCTCGAATACTTCAAAATAATTTATGTTAAAGTTACACAGGTTTTTCAAAAATGAAAAATATTTCCTGAAATTTACAAATTTTAAAATAAGTTTTGTTTTATCACAGTAAGTGTGTTGACTTCAATGTATTGCAATTATCGTTTTAAATTTCGACCAGACTTGCTTATTTTTAATTTGGTCAAGGTAAAATTGTTTAAGAAATCGATCAAAAATCGTTTTTTTTTTAATGAGATCAAAATCTTTTCAAAAAATCGATCAAAATCGGTTTTTAATTTCGATCAAAATGGTATTAAAAATTAAATCAAATCATCATTGTAAATACAGTACACAAACTTTTTATTTGTTCAAACATACAATACAACGAATTTAATAATGCAAATGTTATTATTTATGTTAAAAAGGCAAACTTGAAATATTATATATTAGATCTACGTGTTCATTTTTTAAATTAATCACGAGGTAGATCTAAATGTAGATCTATTCTGAGGCCAACATAGCTGGCAAAACATTTCCGAATGAAATCTTCAAGTATGTAACAGCCATGTTATATTTATGTTCATTACTGAAAAAAAATAGATGAAAAACTACGAGAATCGCAAAACAATTGACATAAATTATACAATTTAGAAAAAAAAAAATAATAATATTAAAGCGCATATGACACCTGTCTAAAATGAAGGATTACATCACATACTGTGACGTCATAGAACGAGGATATCACGTGCTGTGACGTCATAGACGTGATTGTATCGATATTGTGTGCTATCATGTACATAATTATATTTTAACCGAAGGCAAACAATGGAAGGAAAGCATCCAAGACTTCGCCATCTATATTGTTGAAGATCCATTTAGATAACGGGTCACGTGGTCGAAATTCCTCACCGTCGGCTCTTGCACGATTCCGCTGTCGTCGCCCTATAAAACAAAGAAGTGATGATATTAAAGTCTGCTCAATTTTCTTCATTTAAAACGTCCTGCAACTGTCCCTTTTACTTTCACTTACTTAAAGCGACCTTCAGGTTTTCTAAAGGTTAAATATTTTATACTATAGGTGTAAAATGAAATTTAGCAAAAATATGATATTAATATGTTAGCTGCTCTTTTGTATAATGTTTATAACTTCATATTATATTTCGATATCATAACAAATCGGAGAATATCATCTGGTAATGAGTCTGTTAATATACTATATAAATTTATCATAATCAAAACATATATTTAATAAAATATAAAGATAATATTGTGTCAATCGCGCATACGTCAAGCGGAATACTTTTTGCGCAAATTTGCATACCAATTTGCATATCAATTGTGATAAGTTTATGAACTGACCTACAATTTGAATCACATTCCGTATCGGTTCTAACGAAAAGGATTCATTTCTTATATCGTCACTTTTTTCAACCCACTATTCCCTCGTTTACTAAACCGATATTATATAGATTTCTAAAATCAGACACTTTTCTAGCCTTTGTTTCTTTAAGTTATAATCCAAATTCAAACAAAAATATAGTAAAATATAGTAAAATCGAAATCGAAGATTCCTTGTGCGTGTATAACATAACATACAGCATTTGCGAATTCAAGATTTCACGATTTTAATTCATGACGTTGAAAACATTTAGTTGAGTTGAAATCGTGAATTTTGAATGTTGAATTCACGAAGTTAAAAACTTAAAATCGTGAATTCAAGACAATGAAAACGAGATTTCATGAATTTGAAATGACCCCGTCGATCTTTTGTAGAATACACTTTTTGATAGCTCAATAATTATGGATATAGTCGTAAATTTATATAAATGTTATTTCCGATAAAATTAATAAATTGTACAATTATAAAAATGTTACTTCCCACATATGAATAATATAGAGTAAATTATAAGATGAAAGTTAACGTTAGTTTACGAGTTAATATTTATTATAACATTATCTGTACAAGTTGATATTTAATTAGCGTTAGCTTAACGCATATAGCACCAAAATTATATATGAGCGATTGTTAGCTGAACATATTTATATCTATGTTCAAGTTAGCTGCACATATTAACATATATGTTAGAATTTCAAAGAAAATATTGATATCTATCTTCACGTTAGCTGCACATGTTAACATATATGTTATAACTTCGCTGAACATATCTATATCTATGTTCACGTTAGCTGCACATGTTCACATATATGTTAGAATTTCGCGGAACATATTTATATCTATGTTCACGTTAGCTGCACATGTTAAAATTTATGTTAGAATTTCGCGGAACATATTTATATCTATGTTCACGTTAGCAGCACATGTTTAAATTTATGTTAGCATTTCGCGGAACATATTTATATCTATGTTCTTGTTAGCTGACCATGTTTATACTTATGTAAACGTTAGCTAAGCATATTTACTTTTAGCTGAATATGTTTGAATTAATGTTAGAGTACATAAACAATACAAATATTAACATATACGAGTACAAAAAAGCTCTTACAAACTCGAAACATTTAATGACATGGGCGCCTCTACGTTTTTCTCCGTAAAGTATAAAATGATAAAATATTTTTGTAACCGATCAAAGTTTTGTAACATTTTTGTTTCATTTCAAATGTTTCGAATTTGAAAAAATGGTTTGGGAAACTCTATACTCACCGTGAGGAATCATTTTATCCGACAATGGATAAAATATGACCGATCTCTGAGCCGACTGATTAATATACATATTTTAAAACTTTAGTACGAAACATATTGATAAAGAAGTGAAAAAAGGGTTGATTTTTAAAGAATTTTTAGAATGATTATACATAGAATAGCTTATTTTTAGCATTAATTTCAGTTTGCTGCGACTTAAAACATCTCCCAAGATTAATGATATGAAAAGAAAGTTTCATTAAGATTAGAGTGAAATCCAAAGGCATTAATGATAAGTGTTTTGTAGAATTGTACTGCTAAATGTATTGTTTTTATGTCACGGCCGTTTTGATTTGGCAATAAACTAACATGATATCTTAATTATATCTATTCAAGTCGTGTTTATCTTAGTTGTAACAATGTGAAGATGTAGAAGAAAATTTAACTGAAATACTCCAATTATTGAAAAAAAAGAGAAACGATTTAGCTAAATTTATCATTTAATTAATAATGAATGATTTACAATTACTAACCTAGTGGTCGTGGGCGTGGTCGTGGTCTCGGTCTAGTATTTCTTCTGGGTGCTTGCTGTCTTCTCATTGGTGGTTGCCGTCTAGGAGGTGGTCCACCTCGCCTAGGGTGATTACTTACTATTGGATCGTTATAATGGTAGACGGGTGTAGGGTATGTCGTTGGTATAAAATCTGTAGTGGGCGGGTAGGTGGGCGGGTACGTTGTCGGAAGAGGTTCTATATATAGATATAAAAAATAGAAAAAAATATGAATATAATCAGATTTTAAATACAAAACAAATTAATTAACAGAATATAACATAATGTCTTAAAAATTATGATAACAGTGCAAATTGCTTCCCTGGATAGACAAGAAAATTATGTCAACTCTCCCAACGCGGCGAAGGAAACTGAAACAAAGAAAATTTCAAAGGTTAAAAAAATCACGTTGTTCAATTAATGATGTCTTCATTGCCATTGATATGGTATAACTACTGCTGAACATCTTTTGTCGTCCATGATGCCCCAAATTGAAAACAACCTATCTGTAAAGAATCAAAATGAATTTGGTTAAAATATTTTACAATGATACATGTCGTTGTTTTTTTTTTATCATGGAATATATCAAAATAGTCGGTATAACGAAACATGATTTGCCCTAATAAAGCGCAATTATACGATATGGTTTTTTTCACTTACCAAAACTAGGAAAACATATTATATTGTAGGGTATCTTAAAAAAGTACATACAAGTGAGAAAGTCCAAACATTTCAGGAACCCCACCAGTCAGCCCACAAAAATTTTGCCCCTTCTTTGATTGAGACTGACTGGGAGAGGCCCTGATGGGAGGATTTCCAAAGAGGTGCGTATTAATAAATATATAGTGGGCCGCACTACAATATAAACAGGAAACATTTCTACGGGGATGTAAATAATAGCCTTTTACAACAAATGTAATGTAAAAAGTACTAATTTCACAACAAATGCTAGAAGTACTTATTTCACAACAAATGTAATGTAAAAAGTACCAATAATCTTTCGGCATTCAGCAATTAGATTTGTATGCATGGTCCTCGTAAAAATATGGGCTGTGTTAAATCTGTTTAAAAATATCCATGAAAATTAAATAATTTTATGGAAATTTACTTAGGTATACAGTAAAGGAAGGTATTAAACTTGAATATTATGCAAAATACAATCATGAAAAAGACCAGTCTCCCTGAATATGAAGAAATATACTTTTATACCCTGGAGTAATGTATTTAATTTGCTAAAACGTGGAAAAAGAATGTGAATAAAAATGTAAATATTTACAATGTCGGTAATAATGGGAATAAAAATGCAACTAATAACAATGCAAATAATAACAATGGAAATAATAACAATGGAAATAACAATGGCAAATAATAATATAACAAAACATTTTTATTCATCACCCATTATTCTACCTGTTGTTGTTGTAGTTTTCGGACGGCGTCTACGAGCATTTCGTGCTGGATTGGCCCGCTGTTGATTTTGTTTTGAACCTGGTTGGCGTTGTACTGGCCTTTTTACGATTGAGCCAAATTTCCCGGCTGACGTTGGTTGCCAAACATTGTTATTGTTCGCTTGTTTTGCTTGTTTTTGTTTTGGTTTAGGTTGGGCTTTCGCTTTGGCTTTTGGCTTCGGTTTAGGGGGGTTGACAGGGGGTGGTTTTGTGGGTGCCGTGACTGGTTCAGGCAGAATCACCACTGGTTCGCTCTGTGTTGCCGCCATTTTTGCACGTGCCTTATCATCTCGGATAAGTTGTGCTTCTATTTGTGCATTTGTAAATCCAGGATTCATCCTTTTTAACAATTGTCTCCGCTGAGCACGTGCTGTGAATTTAGGTGTTAAAAAGCTCATGATCATTGTTAAATATTTCGTAAAAAACAGTTATTATCAAATTTGTAAATCTGCCATGTAAATCTGCCATTTAGTTATGAAAGTCTTCTGCATTGCTTATATTATGATAGTAGAATTACAGATATCAATCATTTCATATTATAATCATTTAATATTACAAATGATCACATCTTGCATACAGTTAAGCTTAAATTACATGAATAATTATCAGTAAAATTATTTAAATTATATGGTTTAGAATAATTATCAATATGTTATATATTTCAATTATATGGTTAAGAATAATTATCAATATATTATATTATTAAATTATATGGGTTTTTAGAATAATTATCAAAAGGTTATATATTTAAATTATATGGTTAAGAATCATTATATTTTATATATTTTAGTTATATGGTTTAGTATTTTGTAAAATCGTAGTTTATATGTTTTAATGTTAATGGCTAGTTATTTCAAATATCGCATACATTTGAACAAAGTTGTTATATTATATATAATAATATTGTTTCACTTTATATACCAAGCACGTTTTATTAAGAGTTTTAAACTGTTACATGTATGTAAACATTATGTTAAGTTTTTTATGAACACACATATAAAAACAAAAAAAAGCGCGAAAATAGCTTCTGGGTTATACATACATGATAGCTGGACACAAAAATCACTTGATGATATACTAAATTTTACTAGAAAAAGCATCAATACTACGATCACTAAAGACGATTTTGTTATGATTTGGCTAAAGCATTTAAAAAACCAACAATGACCTCTGACCTCCGAAACCTTACATTACGATGAAAGTAACTATACAGAGACTGCGCAGAAAACACTGTACATTGCACTATTGAAAGCTAAACAAAAAGAAAGCATAATTTATTAAGAAAAAACCAGAGTGAGAAATATTCTACAAAGCTTTACTGCAACACAAAAAAAGCAATTCTAAAACAAGAAAATCATACGAGAGTTTTAAATGTGATAAAAACACTCACACGAAAACTTTGAAACGCCTATAGTGGGATAAAATATTATAATCATTAACAGAAAGTAAGTGCAACAGTTGTTCCTCGTAAGTAAATATGTCAATTCAAGCAACCATACTCTAAAAGACTGGCTAGTTTCAAACAATTTAACCAAGATACTATTTGATTAACCGAGGAGAAAATTCTGGGACGAATATGATGAAAACAGTATGCCTTTGACCAAGTTCCAGACACTATTTGCCATTGGGAATGCTTTTGATGAATGAACAAAGGAAACCATTCTTGGGAAAAGTATGCTGGTATAAAATCTTAAGTATGCCTTTGACCAAGGATTTCAGATTAAACAGTCAATATCACCATTATTTTACCTACAAGTTTCATCTTTTTTTGTATCTTTAAATATGAGTTCAAGAAAAGAATTACGAGTATTCCATAGGTGATCTTAACTTGTATATAAATATTTGTAGTCAACTACCTTTGTAAAAAATTACACTTTTTTATATATTTTATCTAAAAAAAAAAAAGATCAGAAGTGTCATTATGATCACGTGTCTACCTGTTGCACTGATGATTGGTTGTCCAGATGGAGCTGCACTTGTCCTAGAACTGGGTGGATCAGGTTGGGATATAAATATCTGTCCAAAAGATTTCAATTCGCTTGCTGACAGCGGACTCCACAAGTTGAAATTTCTCTTTTGTTGTTTCGGTAGTATTAACTTTGGTTTGGACTTTTGTACAAAGATTTGGTTTGGTTCTTCAACAGAAATCTGTTTCGAGACGGCGTTTGTCTGTATTTGTACCACGTGTTGTTTTGGTTTTTCAACGGAAGTCTGTTTCATAGCGACGCTTGGGTGGTCCTGTAGTATAATGACGGGTTCGCTCTGAGTTGCCGCCATTTTTGCACGTGCCTTATCATCTCGGATAAGTTGTGCTTCAATTTGTTGGCTGGTAAATCCGGGATTCATTCGTTTTAACAATTCCCTTCGTTGAGCACGCGCTGTGAAATTTTAGATACATGTAGATAACGCATCATAATTATAATAGATACTTTGTAATTTTAACAAGTGTTGAAATTTCAAAGTTTTACAGAAATATTGTATAAAAAAGAAAAAGAAACCTTATTTAAAAAATCTCAAACAATTTTCTCAGGTGAATATAAAACAGACTGTAAATAAAATTAAAAATAGTTTGAATTGATTAATTGAATTTGTTGATTCAGGCTATCATATTAAACTAACCTGATAATTTTTTTAAAAACTTTTTAAATACACTAATTCAAAGTTACACCAACAATAAAATCCCTAAGATTTATATTTTTTTCACCTCGGTGCAATAACTGTTTAACTCCTATTAAATTTAGAAGGATTTAACCGGTTATTGCAATAAGTTGACGATATATGCTCAAACTCTTATTTAAACTAGAACAAGACCACTAGACTTGCTATTCGCCATGCCAATCTGAACTTTGCTGCACGAGCTGAGAGAAGAACTTCTTACCAAACCGGTCCAAACAAATACATTGGCTAAAGTTTAACAAAAACCAGGCATAAGATCTACATTTACCTTTAAGAACAGCTAGCAAAATGAGCTGGTTTCTAGAAACTACTGGTCATTCCCTTTTTAAATCTACAAAAAGCATAGAGAAATACATGAACTAGAGAAATACATGAGCATTAAAGAAATTTTCAGACTTAAAAAAACCCAAAGTTTCATAACAATTTATAGTGGTTAAAGAGACAAACACATTTAAAAAAAAAAACTACAAAAAACGAACGAACAAAGAAATAAACAAACAAATAAACACAAACGAGCAAACAAACGAGCATGTAGCAGTCGAAAAGCTATATTTGTTTCAAGATGACAAAAATATTGTTCTTGTCGGCTACACTAACATCTGGCAAGCGATCTGGAATATGTAACTATAGCAACATTATGAATGACTTTGGAATACACATATGCTCTCTGACAAGTCATATACATGTAAAAAAACATACAAGATGCTCTAAAACAAGGCCTACTGAACACATGCACCTTTTATAGGTGTTAGACGTTTTGTAGAGGAAAATGATAACCCCAAAAATATGGGGCCAAAAAACCCCAACGCAGCAGCCTTTCGTTTTCGTTCTGTTTAAAAATTTGGCTTTAAACATGTACATGTATAACCTTAGCGTGACGGTAAAAAGTTTGTCTGGGTTTTCTTGTACAGTGAAATATGTAAAAAAACAAATTCAGATTTCCAATTTCAATTTCAGATCTAAATGTATGTATATCATTTTAAAGACATTCGACAATTTCTAAATGTTTCTGAGGATGACGTAATGTTAAATGTTTAGTACTATTAGTTCACATTGTGTTAGAAACGTCTAATACGCGATGATAATATGGATATATTTCATGCTGGTTAACTTCCGGTTAACTGCTGGTTAACTGCTAGTTAACTGCATAACCAAGATACTTTTATCAGGACGGGCTTCTATCTCCTCTGGAACATCCGTCGTGTTCATTCTATCGTTTGGCCCTAGGGGAGGCTCAGTTGTGTGGCTCGAACTCCATCCGGCGACTTGATAACCCGTGTTGGCCTGTGGTTTGAACGCGTACGAGGGAACCGGAACATACCCTGTTTATATCGAAAAGTATGAAAATAAACAAAAAAACGGCTGCATGTTTCTACCATGCTAACTCAAGCAAAAGGCATTTCAGAACGCTAACTTTTCCTGTAATTGATAGATTGATGATAATTTATAATTAAAGCATGCAAACATCAATCAGCAATAACAAATAATAGTCAATGACAGATATTTCTTAATTCCTAATAAAACGGTAAATATCGACTTTTATCGGGAATTATCGTAAATAATTTGAAGCTGCTGTCGCCTTTTCTCGCTTTTTTTCCCCGTATATCTATTTTTAGTACATTTCTGTCACGTGAGAGGGTATTTTCCACTGTGATGTCATTATTTAAAGAAATACCAATATGGCGCCTCGCAAACATGCTAATTAGGGTTTGTAATCATCATACTTTTGTCGTGCATATGTAAATCTCAAAATATAAAGCCTTTTATTTCATCTATTTATCTTTACTTTATAAAGTAAGTAAGGTATGATATAGGCAATTTTCAATTTTTCTGAAGCAACACATCAAAGCATCCCACAATCCCTTTCTTAAAAAAATAGTTCGACGTATAAATTGTTGAAAGTATGTATTTATTTGGGACATTATGTTTCAATGAAGTGTAGCAATCATGTTTGATAAACAAAAAAACTTGGTAAGACAAAGGCAACAAATTGCCTGTCGGAAATACTGCGTTTTTTTTATTTGATTGACATGAACATTTTGATGGACATTTTGTCACTATGAGATAAATATTAGTTTGCGAAGTATCTAGAAACGTATAAGCGACATTCTTGTCTTCTTTGTTTAGATTTAT
This sequence comes from Ruditapes philippinarum, assembly GCF_026571515.1. NCBI lineage: Eukaryota > Metazoa > Mollusca > Bivalvia > Venerida > Veneridae > Ruditapes > Ruditapes philippinarum. The sequence goes on from NW_026859471.1 coordinate 23,079, forward strand.
TGTCCGTTTAGGTTAATTTACTCGTTTATTTTCTTCAGGTTTTACAATTAGACTAAATGTTCATTTAGAAACTGATAGGTAAGCAAAATAGCAAAATAGCGCGATGTCCTCCAAACTCACGATTATGTTTATTTTAAGCTGCGCCAGAAATTACAGCATAACGGACAATGAAGAAACAAATTTAAAATGCTAATTTATTAAGGAATTTGAAACTTATATTCCATGTTTTATCATTTTTGATGTCGGCTTATGAATTATTTAACTTTTTTTATGGATATCTCTTGAAAGTGGACATAGTTTTTTAAATAGTGTATTCTATTTTAATCAAAACGCTATTCAAGAAGTCTTTAGAATTAATCCTCTCGGACAAGAATATGACTCATAGGCAATAAGATGACGTTTACATAAAATTTCACCATAGTCGTCTCATATAATATGCGATTAAAGTTATATATCTGCTGCTTGTAGTTTACAAAGGTATTGTTTGAAGTTTGGAAAAGACAACAAAGAATATTTCAATATTAAAGGCCCATTTTGCCTTAGATATGCTATCATTTTTATTTCTCAAAGACATTTTATTTTTTTTGGTATCTTGTTACATTTTCCAAAACATTACTTATTTGTTATCATTTGCTTTTGTTGCTATATAATTGGTATAATTATAGTGAATAGTATTTTCTATGGAAGTCAAAATACTACTCTGTTTACATTTTGCTACCTTTATGACACATTGCTACATATTCAGTGCTATTTCTTCAGTTGTTAAACATTTAAACATGCTGTAAATCTATTATTAAAACATTTGAACACTGGTCTGGCAATTCCAAAGAATTAAAAAAATTGGATTTATCATTTTAACAAATATTAAATATGCCTTTAAAAAGAAATAGGATTGAATATTTTCCTTAATAGCGAATTGTGCATGCAAGGAAATATTGCTTAAAGGTTCAAACTTTACTTTAGTTAGCAGTGTGATATTTTGTTCTGGAACATTTCATTCTGTCTATTGTATGTTTAATATGTTAAAGGCCCATTATGCTTCAGAAAAGCTTTTAGTTTTAGTTTTCGAAAGCTTTTTTATTTTTTGATGACCTATCGTAGTTTTTTTTCAATTACTACTCATTAGCCAAATATCTGAACTCTCTTTTGCTCCTGTTGCTTTTCGGCAATCAGTACACTTATAGCAATTGAGTATTTTGTATGGAAGTCAACATACTACTTTGTTTACGTATTGCTACCTTAATAACAAAAAAAATCATATTCCGCTTTATTTTCTTACGGTGATAAGTAAGTAACAAGCTCTAAAACCATTGATTTATTGCTGCAAAACTCATAGTTGCCTTTTCTAAAGAAGGACAAATTCAAAATAATAATGGATTTAAAATGACTTGATATCGTATGTTATAAGAAAACGTAAATCATGTTTTAGCATACAGTTTTTGTTACGGTTGTCCTGATATACCGATGTAAATCTGAATACAAAGAAAACAAGGTGACAGATAGGAACTTTGCCTTTTGGGATGGGGACGGTGGGCAAGGGGTGCGGGATGTAGGAAGGGATCTAGTAACAACTAATAGGTACTTGATCAATTCAGTCACTATAAAAACGTATCTATAATAATCTAAAAGATATTAAAGGTGTTGCAATTGTCCTTGTCGCCATTAGCCGTATTCAAGATAGCATGACAGCACTCCTATTCATGATAAGACTTGTCGAAAAAAAATGATTGTCGCGATTAAGCCGTATTCAAGACAGCACAGCATGACAGCATTCCTAGTCAAGATAAGAAAAAGAGACACTTTATGTGACTCCACTAAGTTTTTTTTGACACGGTAGGATTGAACTTTTTTAAGATAGTAAGTACTATTTGATACAGGTCAATGATACAAAATGATGATACAAAAGCCAATAGCTTTTGTGCAAAATTTCGGATCATTCGTACAGCAGACGTGTTGTTATTGATGATACATTCACTTGATGGGGATAACAATATATGTGTGTTACATCTCATAAAGTGTTCTAGAAAAATATATTAATACTAGTAGTTTAGGACACGATAGTTCAGTGACGAGTAAACTCCTAATGAACTACATTAAGACTTAGCACGTGATTGAACTTCCCTATCCAAGGGATATTAAGCTTGTTTAATGCACAATATGGCGGAATTTGATAAAGATTTATCACCATGTCTATAAACCGTTACTAACGGAGTAATATATAATTACATATATCCGCATATTTAAGCATGCTTTGAGGAAACCTCTGTGCATAGTTAACAGTCTTACGTTAGGTTAAATCGCTATATTTACACAATTTTGAATTATAATTATATATTTATAGATAACAATTAATTCTTTACATTTTTTAAAAGATTTTTTTATCAAAGTTGACTGGAATCTTGAGGAATGGTTTAAGAGAATGTTATATGCTTATTATCTGAAGAAAGTGGCGATAAATGTAAAAATATTTGTCATAAAAGTAGCAAAATGTAAAGAAAGTAGTATTTTGACTGCCATACAAAATACTGTACATTTTGCCAAAAAGCAGTGTAACACCGTAAAACGTCCGTACCGCAAAACGTACGCGTGTGGACGTTTTGCGGCGCATATCGTACACATGTGGACGTTTTGTGGTGCATATCGTACTTGGTACGTTTTGCGGCGAGAGTGTGCCTTTGCGCCTCATATCGTCCATTTTTATCTGTATTAAAATATATTCATTATAAACGTTACTTTTATTGGTTCTGTCATTTTCATATTGTTTCAGGTAAAGATATGAAAAAATAAACATTAAAGTGCCATATTTTTGTGATCCTATATAATTCTGACTTTTTTTTTCTTTTTAAAAAAAAAAGAAATATGCTTTAACCGAGGATGTTTTTCGTATAGATTTTTTATGAAATGAAACCAAGCAGCAGCAGCAGAGATATAAAAACGATGATATTGAAATAAATGTAATCTTAGTGACATACAGAAAAGGACGGCTGAACGGACGGACGAACCGGAGATTTGACTATGTGAATGACAAAAATATTAAAATTAAGCTTTGCTTTGGACAAAAGCTTTTCATATAATTGCATCAAGAAGTGGGAATTCTTGTTGACTATGGAGGTTTGGTTCTATCGTTCATTTTTACGGGGGATGAATGAGGGCTTTTGACAGCGTAGTCATATTTGAGCGAGAGAGCTATATTGTCATGGAGATGGGACCTTTAAGTCGCCTAGTCATAATTGAGCAAGAGAGCTTTTGTCGCGGGGGCGGAGGTGGGGATGAGGTTGCTTTTAGCCGCCTAGTCATATTTGAGAGAGAGAGAGAGAACTTTTGTCGAGGGAGGGAGATTTTAGCCGCCTTGTCATATCTGAGTGAGCGAGCTATTGTTGTGATGGGGGAGGGGCTTTAGCCGCCTAGTCATATTTGAGCAAGAATGTAAATCGTTTTGTTTGAATGCCATTATGTAATTTTATAATTGAACAATGTAATTTTATATTTGAACAAAGCAAAAGGTCATGGCGGCTTTATATCGCCCACCTGCCTATAAAGGGTCCACATGACAAGGGTAGATAACATTGAATTTTACAAATTAAAAGCAAGTACATTTCATGTACTTGGTCAGAATCTGGGTAACTGATATCAGTACTCAATTCTACGTCTGAAATGGTCATCAATATCCAAATATCTGTAAATGACAAAGATGTGGTAATTTAAGCAAAATTCAATAGTGACCTTGAGGTCAAGGTCATTTCAAGGTCAATATTATAGTTCAACTATTCAAGATGTCCGTCCGGTCACAAATGTATGAATGACATCTGATCATTGATAACAAAGAAATGGCAGTTTTATCACAATTCAATAATTTGACTTTAAAAAATGTCTTTATTTTTATTATTCAAAGGCAAATAACTCTTGACATATTCAGTCGTTTTAGCTCATAAATAAACTTGATCGAGACTTATTGTTATACTTATTCTGTATAAAAAATTAAGAATGGAGAAGAAACGAAAGCACTAACAAGGTGAAATAAAGTGCGTTTTTTGTTGTTGTTTTTTTTTGTTAGATTTAGCCTATAATCTAACTTTGATGAGATTTTTATGGTTATAGATATTCTGTTGAAAATTGTCAAGATTGAAGAAGAAATGAAAGTGTTGGAGTGGTAACAATGTGAAATATAACAGATATTGTAATTCAAGGGCAGATAACTCTGGACATATTGCTTAGGGTATGTGGATGCTAGAGTTGTTACAAGCTAAATTTGGACGGATAGACAGACAGGCGCATACTCAGGTGAACTAAAATTAACACTCAATAACACCTGATGATAACTGGTCAAAATTAACGAAAATTATATAAACTTTAAATATGGACGTTATGCGGCAGGACCATGCCTTTTTGCCGCAAAATGTACGTCAGAAAAATGTGGACGATATGCGCCTCAAAACGTTCATATACGTACGTTTTGCGGTACGGACGTTTTGCGGTGTTACAAAGCAGCACATGAAAATGGTTCAGGTAATTGACTAATGAGTAACTTTTTGAATGCTATTAAAGTACAACCAAAATTAAGCCTTTGAGAAAAAAAAACATTTCTGAGATACAATGGACCTTTAAATATAAGATTAGAATAGAATCGGCGAAGCCTTTGATGACGTTTTCAAACACTATAGAATGATTTTAAAGTATACAGTTCAATTATGTGTTTTAAAGTATACGGTTCAATTATGTGTTTTAAAGTATACGTTTCAATAATGTGTTTTAAAGAATACGGTTCAACAATGTGTTTTTAAGTATACGGTTCAACAATGTGTTTTAAAGAATACGGTTCAATAATGTGTTTTTATACTCACACCACCTCTGGCTGTATGAAATATCCACATTAAGACAGAATATCAAGAACGCTACACAAAACTCATTCATGTTGCTAATGTATCGGCGTTCATATATATCCTCGAGTCTTTACTAAATATATGAATAAAATAGTCATTAAAGAACAAAAAATAATAATAATAATAATAATTAAATAAAAATAAAAAATAAAAATAAAACAAAAATAGTGAAAAAAGTGAAATAAGTATTAAAGGACTTTTAAATTATGGCTATGATTTACCAAAAAAAAAAAAAAGAAAGAATAAAAAAACAAAGAAAAATATAATTGAAAAATAATTCAAAAAAACATTGGTCGATATAAAGGACGGCAAAATTATGCTAACAATTAAAAGATGAAAACAACAGCAACAGCAAAAACAACAACAAAAAATTTGAATTAGCTCTAGTAGGCGGTACAATATTTCGCGCATTAAGACACATTATTTATCATTTTAACAAAATAGTTTATTAAATTGCATGTTTTCCCCCAAGAATCTGACAAGTGAAACGTTTAATTCAGCATATATCTCGAGTGCAGTACAATTTCTGTAAACATAGTTTGTTAAATTTTAACTGACCAACCGCAATTTTTTAAAATATTTTTCATGATCATACAAAATTTTGTTCACGAAATGTAAAACTGAAATTTAATGAAAATACAAAATAAACATAATGAACCGACATGGGATTCATATTAAACAAAGGCGCGTAATTATTGAAGTATTGCACGTTGTGAACGTGCAATAGTTCAATAATAAGTGAGCCTTTATTTAAAACGAACCCCATGTCGAAATATCTTTGCGATTGTCATAGAAATATATAAATAATATGCAAACATAACGGTCATGTATATATACACAATTGTTTTATATATGTGTAATAATTAACCACGAAAAGTCAATTTACGATGTACGTAAAAAAAATAAGCAAGTCCCTTAATAAAACACTGAACGAATACGTAAATTTCAGTAAAAAATAAATAAATAGAAATAAAGAAATTAAAAATAAATATGAAAGAAATCCTTCATCAAAATATTAAATAGTTTTTTTTAAATTAATATATATTCCAGTAAATAATTCGCATTTTACAAACGTCCTTCGTTCATGTAAACCTCAACACTACCACAGCAATTATTTTGGCATGTTATAATTATTTAAAGCAGTATAAACCATATATCACGTGACGTGCAATAATTTATTTAAAGGCCGAAGTAACCGCATATATTTGTAAGGTGACGCTGTGGTAAAAGTGGTATAGGGCATTATTATATAGTCAAGGACAGGTGAGTTATTTCATACCTACATCGGTTAATTTGACATGGCGATTTACAAAAAAAAAAAAAAAAAAAAAAAAGATTAAAAAGATTCTATGATCATTAAAAATTCCTTGTTTAAAGCGTTTATATCACTAAGATGTTGGGTTTCACTGACATGCTGTGCTAAAGCGTTTATATCACTAGGATGTTGGGTTGAAAGCGTTTTTATCACTGAGATGCTGTGCAAAGAGTGTTTATATCACTTAGATGTTGGGTTGAAAGCGTTTTTATCACTGAGATGCTGTGCTGAAGCGTTTATATCACTTAGATGTTGGGTTGAAAGCGTTTTAATCACAAGATGCTGTGCTAAAAGCATTTATATAACTAAGATGTTTGGTTGAAAGCGTTTTAATCACTGAGATGCTGTGCTAAAAGCGTTAATATCACTAAGATGTTGGGTTGAAAGCGTTTTAATCACTGAGATGCTGTGCTAAAAGCGTTAATATCACTCAGATGTTGGGTTGAAAGCGTTTTAATCACTGAGATGCTGTACTTAAAGCGTTTATATCACTAAAATGTTTGGTTGAAATCGTTTTAATCACTGAGAGAATGTGCGCTTAAAGCGTTTATATCACTAAGATGTTGGGTTGAAAACGTTTTAATCACTGAGATGCTGTGCTAAAAGCATAAATATCACTAAGATGTTGGGTTGAAAGCGTTTTAATCACTGAGATGCTGTACTAAAAGCGTTTACATCACTAAGATGTTGGGTTTAAATCGTTTTAATCACTGACAGGCTATGCTTAGAGTGTTTATATCACTAAGATGTTGGGTTTGAAAGCGTTTCAATCACCGAGATGCTGAGTTTAAAGCGTTTATATCACCATGAATGAACGCTCGAACTCGACGAACGATCAGTGCTTAAATTGCATCATTGCCATGAAGTATAGAAGTGCAAGTAGTACACATATTCCGTTACTATTTTAAGATATATGAACAATACACACATTGAATTACTTAAGTATTTTTACACATATGAACAACGCACATATCTCATTACTATTTTTAGATTTACAAACGATACACACATTTCATTACTATTTTAAGATTACGAACAATACACATTTTCACTACTATTTTTAGACTTACAAACAATACACATATTTCATTACTTTTTTAGATTTATTAACAATACACATATTTCGTCACTGTTTTTAGACTTATGAACAATACACATTGTTTACTTCCATTTTTGTATTTTCTGATCGCAAGATCAGTAAATACATAGCTAACATCCACGGTCTAACACAAAATTTCCTAACAGACCTAACAACGCAAAGTAGTTCTCACTCAAAACTGCTTAAAAACCAGCAATTTAAAAGACAGAAGGCATTTAACGAATTACAGTGCATTGAAAGTTCAGATTAGTCAATAGAAATATGAGGTTACAATCACAAATTTTGCGGATGAATATCATTTTAATCAATGAAAATGCTATTTTTAGCTATGTCGATAACTGAATACTCCAGAGCGTAGTACAAAAATAAATCTGACTGCCGAGTAGTGGAATATATACATGTCGGACTGTTTTGGCGAGAAGATTTTCGCTAAATTATTTTTATCAGTGTTAAACAGGTTTATCGTGAACAAAATACCTCGAAATTGATAAGGATTACAAACACGAAATGGAAATTTTCAATTTAGAATTACAATGTACTAGTATTTGTTTTTATTCAGGCTACATATTACGTATTACTTCACCGTGGTGCAGGGGTATCGCGCTCGTATCGCGCTCGTTTAGGGTGTGAGAGGCCTAAGGTTCAAATCCTAGTCAAGGCAACTTTTTTTTGAAGTGTCTTTTTTAGGAAGTAGCCACGACATGCAAGGATAAAGTGTGGCTGTCATAAAAAAATGATTTTTTATGCAACTCTAGTCATGCAAAATTCCATATGTATCAATCTCAAACTGTTATATAAAAAAATCTAAACGCAGTCGCTGCGTAAGATGAATTATAGTATATCAAAATAAACTTATATAGGAAAATACATACAGATAGTCAGTATGATTTAGATTGCAAAGATCAGAAAATACCACAGAGCTTGCAGCCCTTTGATTAGACTTGTGATCAATACTCATATTTCACAACATATCTTTTATACTTGTAATCAATACACTCATTCACTTCTATTTTAGACTTATGAACAATGCACATATTTTGGTATTGTTTTTTTAGACCTGTGAATAATACACACATTTCAGTACTATCTTTAGACTTGTGAGCAATACACATATTTCATTACTATTTTTAGTATTATGAACAATACACATGTTTCACTTCCATTTTTAGACTTGTGAACAATACACATATTTCGTTACTGTTTCTTTAGACTTATAAACAATAGGCATATTTCGATTCTATTTTTAGACTTCAGAACAATACATACATTTTGTTACTATTTTTAGACTTGTTAATGCATCTTTTATTTTTCACATCAACAGCAATTTGTTGATAAAGACGCTTTAACTATAAAAGTCCATTAGCCAGACATGTAGTAGTTAATACAAGGGAAACTGTCTGTATAAATAGGGTTATCACCACGTTTTAGTTATCAAAGGTTTTACTAAAATAGATGACAGCCTACCGACATTACCATTTATTTAAACAGTACGTATATAGTGCTTTGAATATGCCATTAACAATACAGAACGGTGAGAAAACATATGTTGGCCATATGTCATATAAGTGCGATAAAAGGAAGGGTAATAAAAAAGTTGATTGGAAGTTGTTTTAGTGCATATTCTCGGTATATGATAATATAGTACTTAAAGTTCAAAAGAAATCACATGTACTAGCGTATCGACATTTTTATGACCATCTTAAAAATACAAACGTATGAAAATAAAAGTTAACTGGCAAATAAACACAATGATTTAGTATACTGCGGCACAAGAATCGATTGTCATAAGTTGTATTTATTTTAATGATGAATTATGAATATACGTTTGGTTCTGTTCTGTTCTGTTTGAAGAGAGCAGATATTATGCATAAAACTTTTCTTTTATAATGTCAATCAGTATTATTTTTTAACATTTCTATTCATTAAAACTATGATTCGATTTGGTAGTTGATCAGATTATACAATTTCTATTATAATGATTGTTAAAGTTCTTTTTAAAATTGCGCCCCGTCGGCTAGTCAGAATTAAGATTAATCACTATTTTCTCGTGCATGTGCAAACAGATTATTACCCTACTCGGAAATATAAGTTGACGTTAATAGAAAAATCAACGTCAGTTCACTTTAAAGTGTACTTAATTTTGTAGAATAAGATATTTTTGATAAAAACACTGAATAAGTATTGTTGCACGGCCTGCCTAAAGAGAAGTGAAAAAGATGGAATATAATTCACTGTTGCGATCCCGTCAAGCCATACAAGTTTACTTTGATATACATTATGTACACGCAGTTAGTATTTGACCACCTATTTCGTGCAATGAGGGGCCAAGAATAAAAAAACAACAAAACAAACCCCAACTATTTCTGTCTTTTTCCCATAAACTGCTTTCAACAATTTTGAAAGTTTATTCATTGAAATAACTGACATCTATTTGGACAAACCGCCCGTAGATGAGCGGAAGTTAGTCGCCTTAGCTGTTTTAATCACCCATTATAAAGCATTTAGTTGTGTTAACGTAATTGAATATATTATTTTTTATTCAGAATGAGACCGGATGATAAACATATATATTATATATATATGTCAACAACAAAAAATCTTTGCCGTCACCTCGGACTTGTTGACAGACACCTGACTAGTGCATTAATCACAGACAAACAGCACGGGTCTCGTCTGTCATGTAAAACAAGTACGGTGTCAACTAGTGTTTACAAACTTAAATCTTCTTTACTTGACCTTTTATAACTGGAACCTTGCATTTGTACACATAAATTTACAGTATTTGTGAAATAATTAGCTAAAATAAAAGTAGAAAAACAACATCAACAACAAAAGAAGCCTAAAACAAAACAAGAACAACCCGCTTTAAGTTGGTATTGAATTTGCATGGAAGTAAAATAACGATGTATCAAATAAATTGGAATTGAAGTAAAAGAACATTGCAACAGATAAGTTAGCAATGAAGCAAAAGAACAATGTGATAAATAAGTTTGTCTTAAGGTAGTCTTATTCTAATGCTTTCCCGCCAAAAAAGTCTAACAACGGCCAGTATCGTAGCAAATCGGTTATTTCCGGAAAGTTACTTTTTTCAAAGTCTTAGACATTAAGTTATATACCAGCACTCATTCATTATTGCTATGTACTAATGTCCGGTTATAAATGGTTCGAAAATTATTTAATTTGAAGATTCTGAAAAAATAAGGTTCCGGATATGACCGATTTATCACGATATTGGCCGATGTTAGACATTTTTTGGCGGAAAAACATTACAGTAACATTGTCACTTATACGTTGACTTATAAACAAAGGGACTTGCAAGGAGATATTCCGCTAGTTAAATGAATCTAAGGCTCCGTCATGGACGAGTGGTTAACGCATCGGACTTGCAAATTTAAGGATCGCTAGCCATGTGACTCGGTTGCCATTTTGTTAAGATTCCAACCAATTTTCTAGCTTGAACCAAGTGTGCAACCACTTCACGTCCTGCCCCTTTGGTTCCAGGAAAAGATTCGAGAGTGTGTCTATAAGCTTATAGCGCCCTTTAATTTATTCAGTGTAAACCAAATGAATTAATGTGAAATTTGCCTGCCTGTTGTCGTAAAATAAGAAATGTACTCGGCAAATATGTCAACACATATAGAAACTGTGACATTACAATCCACTTTACGATATAAACAATCATAAAAGACAGTAATTGTCAGTGTTTAGCGTGACAAAGTATACTTTATTACGAATTTTTATTAATTTTTAAGCGTTCCATTATCACATAAGTAGCTTTTAACATTTTATACATATCTCTGTTCTTTACAAGGTCACTGGAACAGATTTTTAACCTATTTTCTCAATAAATCTTGATTACGAATTACGAACGCTAATTAATCGGTAAATATCGACTAAATTCGGAAAGTATAGCCACTTTCGCCTTTTTCGGCAGTTTTCATGACCTATTAGACAGGACTGATTTTACGAAAATATTAATGCTAGAGGCATTTTATAGTACAAGTAATATCTTGAGAGTTTTAACCTAATATGGGTATGCTGAAGACGATGAGGGTGGATACCAAGATAATAAAATTGACCTTGACCTTCAAAAGGTCAATTCAAAATGGCCGCTTAAAAATACTAAAATAGGTCATTAAAACTATGATACAATATGATGCAATTAATTATTCTTGTCAAAATCAAATGATTATTCAATATGATCAGATTTTAATGAAATTAGCCACCAAATTTAACGATAATAAGCCCAATGGCTCAATAAACAGTAATATACAGTACTGTTTTACTAGTGCGTTAAGGTATAAGACTAAGATTGAAAAAAATCACTTTTTATGTTTTGTTTACTTGATTATATTTTTTAAACAATAAACTTAGTTCCAAATCCTTCTTTATAAATATTACCAACGAATGAATATTTCATAATAACAAAATAATATTTCGTAACTACGAAATAATATTTCGTAATAACGAATTATTTAATATTTCGTAATTACGAAATAATATTTCGTAATAAAGAATCAATATTTCGTAATTAAGATTTTATATTTCGTTAAAACGAAATAATATTTCTAATTGGGAATTATTATCTCGTAAAAACGATTTCAATTCCGGGAGAAAGTGTGGAAAAATGTCACTTCAGGTGTTCCGTAATTTTTAACATTATTTGTAGCTATGATTTTTTTAAGTTGTTCATTTTGTTTTCATTTATTTTGCACTTATTAAAGTATTAATGGTTTAAAGTTAATATTTAATTTGATTATTTTGAAATATCAAAAAATGTCATTTCAATGCCATAAACACAACACAAACCGAGACAAAAGTGTTTTAAAATATATACTGCAACCACCCCCTACCCCCAACCCCCGACGCCCCCCCCCCCAAAAAAAAAAAAAAAAAAAAAAAACAAAAAAAAACAGTAGGTCTTAAAAAAGGGAAACAGTAGGAATCGAACCATAGACCTTTCACACATCAGTCAATCACTTAACCGGCAATGCTACTGCGGTAGTAACAATAACGTTTACATTTTTAGCAGATATGACTTTCACTAACATTAGTTTTATAGTTTACTATACTCGTGAACTTTAAGAACAGTATTCTCACTCGTGGCTGAATACTGTTTTTAAAGCCCACTCGATGAAATAAAATTTCATCTTACACACAAACAAACAAATATCCTCTATTAATTCTCGTAAACTTTACTAACAAAATCGAAGTGGAATCTAATATTTCAATGAGTGCTGTAATGTATTCATAATTTACAGGTCAATAAAATAAGACTATACAAAATAAGCAATTAGGCTGTGTATACAAACAAATAAAATATTGTTGTTCCAACATGCAAAAGCGGGATTAAGTATGCGCAAAATCACCACAAAATCTTTTTAAAGGCGACATGTGACACATTATAAAATTTATATATAAAATAAAAGATACCACCTTTGTTAAGGCTTTTCTCTAGACACTATTAACTAAAGACATAATAATAACATAATTGCACGTATTTAAAAAAATGAATTAAGGCAGTACAAAATTTTAAGAATATGTTTATCCTACTTAAAACATTATCAGGATCAAAAACTCCTGTTGTAACCCAAATATCTACGACATTATGGCTCTATCTCTATCTATCTCAATCTATGAAAGTTGTTTTCTACCTCAGGTTTATATATAAAATGTGTTTATTGAGTGTTGAGCAAACTAGGTAAAAAATAGCCAACTTACAAATTTTTACAAATCTTACGTTTTAAATGGTTACAACAACATTTCTGTCCCATTCATTTATAAAATGTGTAACTTGCTGAAATATTGAAATTAATAAAGAGCCGTTTTTAGCACATTGTGAACATTACACATGTATGTAAGTTTTTGTGTGTGGTTTTGTTTATATTTGTTGTTTTCTGCTGAAAATGATGTCTGCATAATTCATTTTTTAGATTCAATTATAACTGCATTAAGGTATACGATGAATAAAAAGTCATCTTAGAAGTGTATTCTTCATCACATCCTTAACAAAAATTACAGAAAACACTAAATGTTTACCATCTTGTTTAAAAATAAGTGACTATTTAATTTGAAATTTAAAGTTAAAGTTAAAAACAACAACAACAACAATAACAAAACCATATTTTCATCGAGTCATAAATTGTCTGAAACCGGGAGATTGCTATGTGTGCTTGCTTTACCATCGCAGCTCTCGATGGAATTCAGTCAGGTTTTGAAAAAATTCTACAAGAAGATTATCACATCATTTGATATACATTAGAATTCCGGGTACCCTCCAATAAATCCAGGATATCTTAAAGTAACAGCAAAGTTATCTATAAAAATATTACTTGTAATAAATCGAGTAATATTTACTTTGACCATATATAAAAGTCACGTGGGTTGGCTACATAATAGAGGTGTTAAAATATAATTGTAATACACTCTTTGTTAGCCATTGAAATAGTATTTAATGTATAAAGGACTTTCAAAAATGGTAATTATTCAGAGCGGGCGCTATGGTGCAGTGGTAACACTGTCTGCCTACAAGGGGTCGTGAGTTCGATCCCCCGCTACTCCACTGAACGAATAAATGACTACAAGACTGACAAAACCAGGACATCGACACAGAATGACGGCAACCATAGTATACAAGAGAAGACCTTAACGGAACAGGAAACAAGTACCGAAAGTACAAGACCGAAGACGACGACCGATAACAGAAGGAAGAACGGAGACAAGGACTGACAACAAGCGAATGGAGACGAGGACCGATAACAGAAGAACAGAGACGAGGACTCAAAACAGAAGAAGAGAGACAGGGACCGTGAACACAAGAACTGACAACAAGTGAACAGAGACGTCGACCAATAACAGAAGAAGAGAGACAGGGACCGATAACAGAAAAACTGACAACAAGCGAACGGAGACGAGGACCGATAACAGAAGGACAGAGACGAGGACTGAAAACAGAAGAAGAGAGACAGGGACCGTGAACACAAGAACTGACAACAAGCGAACAGAGACGTCGACCAATAACAGAAGAACAGAGACAGGAACCGATAACAGAAAAACTGACAACAAGCGAACAGAGACGAGGACCGATAACATAAGAAGAGAGACAGGGACCGATAACAGAAGAACTGACAACTGATAACAGAAAAATAGAGACGAGGACCAATAACAGAAGAATTGACAACAAGAAACTGATTACAGGATTGATTACAGAAGAATAGAGTTGGAAACCGATGACAGATGAACGGAGAAGAACAAAAACGACGACCGAAAACACAGACGTGAACCGATAACAGAACATCTGACAACAAAAGAACTGAGACCAGGATCGATAACAGAACAACGAAGACGACGACCGAAAACAGAGACGTGAACCGATAACAGAACATCTGACAACAAAAGAACAGAGACCAGGACCGATTACAGAAGAACGAAGACGACGACCGATAACAAAAAACGAGCATCAAAACCCAAGAGTACTCAGAATACTCTGCCTTTAATTAATGTATATTAATGTATATGTTTAACCTCCTCACACATACGCAGTAGAAATCTGAGTAGTCACGTTATATGCTTGCATAGAGTGCCAGATAAGATACATGAAAGCCCTATATCAAGCAGATAGGGCAGGGAAGAGTGAAGTGTTTATGTTTAAATGCCTTAAAATCTTCAGTACTATCTTTATTATTACTTCTATATTAGTATTATATTGGCCTATAGATAAATGTCCACCATCTTGGATTATTCGGCCATATTGGATTGTTTTGTTTTTTTAATTCTGTTTTGGTGTCTAATTTGTTTTTACCTAAACATGCTTTGTGACAAATTTCAGGCTTTTCCTTTCCTTAAAAGTTTTATTTGATATATCATCCATTTATGATAAAGAAATTTGGCGCCCATTTTAGTGGTCATTTCAAATGGCCATTTCAATGGTCAAGATCAAGTTTTTCAATTTGGTATCCACTTTTACCGGATTCAGCATACCTTAAGTAGGTTAAATACACCTAGATACCACTTGTACTACAAAATGCCTCTAGCATCTTATAGGGAGCCAAATTCTCAAAGTCAGTCCTATCTATATTTATGTTTCTACTGTGACGTCATAATTTGAGAAAAGACGAAGATTGCGTCTCGCATACATGTTTATTATGGTCCGTACTAAACACTTACAAAGATTTGACAGACGATTGTTTTATTTATCAAACCTATCCATAGATTTGTTCTACTCCAGAATTGTGGATTACAGTTTTCTGTGCTTTATATAAAATACATTTAAATTAAAGCATTTAAAATATGTTTAATATCTATGTGCGGTAAAATGTTTAGGTACAACAAAGGTAATTTTCTGTACACAAATGTCAAATGTCGTGGCGTTAAGTGTCTATTAATATACAATGTACAAACGTCTACAAAAACAATATGGTTTCAACGAAATGGTTTCGTATAATGGTATGCATATTATAATTGATATGTAATCTTGAAAAAAACATAGAAAAACTATTATACGTACAGTACCAATACCATATTTTTAATTTAAGTATAGGTATTTATTGACAATAAAAATCAGTGTTAAATGACAAAAGATTTCAAACTCTTTTTTAAAAATATTGTATTACTAGTAAACATGATATTTACACAAAGGACATGTGCAGTTTAATTTCGGATACCTGCATCTTATAGGCTAGTTATTTGAAACCAGGACCCCACAACACGGGGAAAAAGCGGGAACTGTCACAATCCAATTTTTTAAGCTCTGGTAATGGCTCCGCCTTGCGAGGACACTCAGACTTTAAAGTCCAGATTTGAAACCCCTGTCCCTGCTCTGCCAGTTGGACCTATTGCTATTTTGGCGCCAAAACAAAACCCGAAAATGCTTGTCTGGTGGAAATTTAAAACCAGAGTCAATGGGGACGTTCATTTAAGTACTAAAAGTTTCAAAGCAATTATTGGCGGTTCAAAAAGCCATCCAAATTTCTAAATAAAAAAAGTGGCATACTGTTGTCAAAGTCCATGACATAGTTATGTATTTTTTGTTTAGAAGCGTAGGTAATTGGCCATTGGTAGAGCATTTGTTTTTCGAGTTTCAAAACAGTACATGAAAGTGCACAGTAAAAAGAGTGGGATGGATTACAATAAGTATGACGCCGACAGGGACGCCCATGGGGTAGATGGGAGGGGGTAGTATAGCCTTCTCCATTCACAGACGTGATAATCTTGAAAAAAAGAATAACAGAAAAATATATAATACACAACTGGAGGTTATAACCGACCGTCATTATTTAAGCTCATTGATTTTTGCATTGAGAAAAATAAGGATGGAAAAAAATGCCAAGCGTTTTCTCTGAAATCACTTACAAAATATTTGAGCATTAAAAAACTAACTTAAATGAGAGTTTTACATGCCAGTTTTTTAACATTAAATAAGATTAAAATAAGCTCAATGTGGGGGCGTTATTAAAAACAACAACATTAATTTGAAAATGTTAAATAACCGTAATGAAAAAATAAACAGGGATGTAATATGAATGACAGGTGTAAAATTACCCTTTTGTACAATGCTCATCTTTTTAACCACACGAACTGTTTTAATGTGGTCAATTAAAGCTCATTTACACACCGTTTTCTTATACAAATTTAATCTTCTCATCATTATTTTGTTAAATTTCTATTGTTCAACATTAAAGTCAAACAAAATCATACAAAAGTCGTCATACAAGGGTCGTCATACAATAGTCGTCTTACAATAGCGTCATACACTAGTCGTCTTACAAAAGTCGCAATACACTTGTTGTTATGCAACAGTCGTTATACAAAGTCGTTGTACATAAGTCGTCAGTCACTTGTCATCATACAACATTCGTCATACAATAGTCGTCATACAATACTTGTCATACAAGCGCCATACAAAGTATTATACAATAGTCGTTGTACAAAAGTCGTCATACATTATTCGCCATAAACAAGTCGTCGTACAATTGTCGATAAACAATAGTTAGTCCTACAAAAGCCGTATTACAAAAGTCGACAAACAAAAGACTTGAAGTAATGGTCGTACAATAGTTGTAAAATACTAGTCGTCTTACAATAGTCGTAGTACAACAGTCGTCATACACTAGTAGTCGTACAAAAGTCTTTATATACAATAACAAGCATATATAGCCGTCGTACAGTATTCATTCGTTATACATAACTCGTCATATAATAGTCGTAAAACACTAGTCGTACAAAAGTCGTTGAACAAAAGTCGGTCATACAAATGTCGAGTTACAATAGTCTTCAAAACAGTCGTTAACCACTGTTGTTATACAATAGTTAATCAACAAAAGTCGTTTTTCAATAATCGTCATACAAAAGTCGTTATACAATATTCGTCAAACAGTATTCGTTTAACAGTAGTCGTGAAGTAGTATTCGTTAAACATTATTCGTCAAACATCATTCGTCAAACAGTATTCGTCAAACATTTTTATTCGTCAAACAACATTCGTCAAACAGTAGTCGTTAAACAATAAACGTCATACAACAGTCGTCATGCAGTATTTGTCAAACAGTATTCGTTAAATAGTAGTCGTAAAGCAGTATTCGTTATACATTTTTCATTAAACCTCATTCGTCAAACAGTACTCGTCAAACAGTATTCGTCAAATACAAAAAGTAGTCGTTATACAATAAACGTCATAAGGAAGTCGTTATACAATAGTCCCCATAATATTATAATAGTTTCAACACTGTTGTTTTTTTTGAAAAGACAGGTAAATATTTTGTACTTGAAAATAAATTGGTTAAAATGTATAAAATAAACAAAACAATTTGCATAAACTGTTTCTGAAACAAACGCAGTTTTTCATATGTCATGTTTAATAAGCAAAAACAGTATAAAGTAAAACAGATTACAATAATGCTATTATTTTGATGCATCCTCGGAGAGTTTTATGTTGCACGAACTGTTGATTTATTTTCACCATTTCAAGGTTTTAATGTGATGTCACAGTACATAATATTATATTTCCTGAGATTTTAACGATGTATTAAATGTCATCGCGGTGCTAGTAACAGAGTCACGTTGAAACGCATGTGAACGTTTTCGTGTTTATATTCCTTATAATTTACATGTAAATACGGATGTATCTCAAGTAAAAGACAGCACGATAAAGTTATTTAATGTTCAATCATTCGTTCATTAAATCGTTCAATAATTCGTTAATTAAATCAGACATTCATTCGTTCATAAAACCATTCAATAACTACTTTATTAAATCGTTCAATAATTCGGTTATTAAACCGTTCAATCATTCGTTCATTAAATTGTTCAATAATTCGTTCATAAAATCATTAATAAATTCGTTATCTTAAACGTTCAGTAAATCGTTCGTACTAAGTAAATTTGTCTATTAAATTAGAAAGAAATAACTATATCTTATAAATTGTTCTCTGCAAGTTTATTGAAACAATTCAGAACCTTAAAGTAATTCTCCTGAATTTCCAACTTTACGATGTTCAATTAGCGCCATTGCGTTTTCATTGCGTACGACACTATGACTGTGACAGTAAGACAATACGATGACAGCACGACAGTATGATGGCGAAGCACGACATTACGATAGTGATAGTTCATCGTACTGTTGTCTTTCGCGCTTTTTGGTCTGCAGAGAAAACGCGCTGGCACTAAAGGAACACCGTACAACTTCCATTTTTAGATCAGTTTAATGTCTTTCTTTGGGATATCAAGATGAAAATCTAAGGTAAGTCAGCAAACAGCATAGAGCCTAGTTAGGCCACGGGCATGCAGGCTAGCCTGAATGGATCTTAAATGATAGTAAACACTAATCAAAGGTGCAACATGGTAGGTTTGAAGGTTTACTTCAATTATTAATACGGAATTTTGCATGCCTTCAAATGTCTTACATGGTAGTGTTATTCTTTCACCGTTATAACAGTAAAAACATAAATCATGATAGATGTAAAAAGGTATTTGACAGCTGTGAAAAAGCACTATTTTCACACAGGTTTGTCAAGTTTCCCCGTCAACATATATATTATCCACATCAACATATATATTTTATGATTTATATTTGGACAGTTGACCACCGGCCGCGTATTTCATACATAAACCAACAGCCGATTTTTCGATGTACGTGTAATTAACACAAATTAACATGTAGACAAAATAAAAATTGCTTTCCTAAATTTCTTTTTTTAAAGGCACATCAGTGTCAGAAATCCATTATTTAAAAGAAAAAAAATGTGTAGAAATGTCAAACATGTGTTTAATAATGTTCATGTTAGATGTTAAACAACAAGAGAAAGTAGCGTTAAACACGCAGTAATGCGTAGTAGTTTGAGTTCCATTAAAAATACTAATTCACTATAATTATACCAATTGCCAACATAACAAAATAAGCAAAAAAATAGTTTATGTATGTGGCATATGAGAATTTTTTAAATAACTGTAACAAGATACCAAAAATAAAAAGGTTTTTGAGGATTAAAAATTACGGCATTTCCGAGGCACAATGGGCCTTTAATTAACAAGAGTTTGGTTTAAACATATTTATTTTAGCTCGATTGCGAAACAAGTTCTTGCAACTTATATTAATCACTTTCGAGTCCGCTTCCTGGAACCAACCAGTACTGGTGTCATATGAAGAAACATAGTCGTGACCCGAGTTGGACTTGAACCCATGATCTCTGGGTTGAGAGGCAGACACCTTAACCACTAGGACAGCACTCCCCTTTACAAGAGTTTACAAGAGTTGAGGCACGCTTTCTATTATGTACTTTCAGATATATGTTATAAGTCTACTCTATTTAGATACGATAAAAAAACTTTCGCATCTTAGCGACTACTGTTTTATTATTTTTTTTATTGTTCATTATTTTATTTTATTATTCATGTAAAGTTTAATAATTACAGCACAACATCTGCTGAAAAACACCCTTTAGTAAACAGAGTTTGGTTGCTACAGAAAGGTGGTCGCTCTACAGAGGTTAAACTATAGGGATATTTGATGCTGTCGTTATAAGGAGGTTATTGTCATATAGAGGGTTGCTTTACAAAGGTTGAACTGTATGAGTTGTAGTTGTCATATCAATCTTTTATATGAAGATTCCTGCTGTAAAAGACCATATAGAATAAAAATATCATTTACTATACTAATATTCTACTACATGTATGACATAAATATTAACACAGGCCGCCTGTAAAGAAAAACTCTTTTACCGGAAGTCTGACCCTTTGCATGCTGGGAAAATATCGTTGGCTGAAATGTCGTCTGCTCAAGCAGCATACCTCCAGATTCATACTATCTTTTGTAAAATGTAATACAATGTAAATTTTTTTCACTTGATCAAAGAAAGTAATTTACACATTTCAAACGGCGCTTAAAATCTATGACAATTAGCACAAAAAGGGTCAGAATAAGCGTTAGTCACTCAGTAAAAATATAGCGATAAATACTGCAAAATCAGTCATTAATTGCACAAAACGTGTAAAACATTTCTTGTTTTGTGAATATTCGTAAAACCTTAGTGCATTTTTCGCAAGGTTAAAGGTCTTGAAATATTTTGGCTCATCTGGGGTCATGCAGCTTTAATAAAAAAAATGTCGAAATAAAAATACTGTCAAACAGTTTTGTACCTGATAAGAGGCTGTCTGGTCTGGTACCAGGCTGTTTGCATATTTATTGTTATCGCTTTCCGCAGGTGAATATCGTGCTATAGAGCAATTTAAAGACAATTTCTATTGCACGATAGACAACATTGGCATTACTGTCCACGTTAATATACGCACTCATTACTTCCCTTGGGCCTTATTGCTTACGATAGGCCGATATCTTGCTGACCACTGTGATATTTATCTTTTTTTTTTGATATTCAATTGCACTACAAAATTTCAAACCAAAACTTTTTACATTGAAGATGGTTAGTATTTTACACTTAACATAGTTTAAATAGCAGCTGTCATCCATTTCCCTGTTCCGCCCTGAAAAGTTACGCAGTACATACACTCCAATAAAGATAATTTGATTGCGAAAAAGGGCGACCTGCACAAAATGTATTAACTCATAGCAATAAGCAAAGAAGTATATAAAAAGTTACCAACCTGTTGGATTTGAAGTTGTCGAAGAAACAATTTCTTCAGCTTCTATTTCTACTTCTTCCGTTGACACTTGCTGTTTTACAGTTGTTGTTTCCATAACAACAGGTTTGTCAGTTATAACTGGTGCAGCCAGTTTCGGCTTATCAGTTGCTAAAAGAACTTCCTTCGATTTTATAGCTGTCTTTTTGTCAGTATTGTCTGACAAAATGGCAGTAGGCGGTTTCTTCGTTGCTGCTTGTTTTGCATTCAAATTTGATAAAACAGCTTTTGGTAGTTCTGAATTCATCCCTGCAAGTCCACCGGTGTCAGATGCTTTTGTTTTTGTGATTGTCGTAGTCTTGGTAACCTTTTTCTTCACTGAAGTTGTAGCGTTTGTTTCTGTAGCACT
Source organism: Ruditapes philippinarum (assembly GCF_026571515.1). Taxonomy (NCBI): domain Eukaryota; kingdom Metazoa; phylum Mollusca; class Bivalvia; order Venerida; family Veneridae; genus Ruditapes; species Ruditapes philippinarum. The sequence goes on from NW_026859471.1 coordinate 44,855, forward strand.
TGCAGACGACGCTGCATTTGATGCTGCCGCCGCCGCAGATGACAATACAGCGGACGATCCACCACTGTTTCCATCGACAGCAGTGCTACTGGCCGAGCTCTGTGAAGCAACCACAGCAGAGTCAGACGCCGCGGCTACAGATGTGGCTGAACCTTGATGGACGGTTTCCTCTACCACTTGGTGCACTTCTTGTACGTTACCAGCAGTCACCCCTCCGGTTGCAGTCGGGTCACTGCCTTTCTTCACAACTGTCGTCGTCGTTTTCTTTGTTTTCTTTACTACCTTTTCTTCTTTAGCAGCGGTTGCGCTGGAAGCAGCAGCCGCAGTTTGACTAGCAGCTGCAGCCGTCTCTATAACTGCTGCTCCCGCTCCACCAATTCCGTCGACAGCAGAAACCGCCGACTTGGCTAGCTGCAGCAGACGATTGCGCTGTATCCTGCTTGGAAACCGCCGCCTGATTTTTCTGTGTCTCCACAACGGTTTCGACAACCTGAACAGATATAAAACAATGTTTCTGTCTTAAACAGAGTAATATTTTAAATACGTTCAAGCCTATCATTCATTATTATTTTCAAATCCCGCATTAGGTTACTGAATAAGATCTCGTTCTTACTTAATTTGTACTCATAATTTGGTAGTTTGATTTTATTTACTGATATATAATTACGTAATAACAATGAACAAAAACAGGCAAAACATTTATCTTATAAATAATTTAAGTATTTACCTCCGTCTTATGAACGGTTGCATCACCAGGAACGGTTGCTGTCTGGGCCATAGCCACGCCTCCATGTCCATGCACGTGTCTATGACCTATTTCCGCAATACCACTATTGACGGTATTTCTTATTGGCGGATCCGAAAACGGCCTCCGTTCTTGTGGGTTTGAAAACCTACTTGGCGTGGAGGCGGCTGCAGCAAAACTATCTACCATACCTTGCAAAGGTGCTGTCTTGGTCGGCATAGGAAATATGCTATCTATGGGAGCGGCAAGGGGAACCGGCGGGCGGGCCCGGTCTGCTTGTGGGTGTCCGGAAAATCTCTGAAAATTGGCATGAATGAAACGATTGTTTACATTAAATTTTAATATATATAAACGTCTATTTTTAGGTTCCTGTCTCTCAAAAGGTTAATATGTATTGTGTTTCCATTCACCACATTTTTGTTCTCTCCCTTTATGTTTAGCAAATGGTGTTAAGCGGCAAAGGACAATAACTCTTAACATAGATAGGTCACAAAGTACTTATCTCCCATGTCAAATGTGAATGGCTGTAAATGGTTGTGAGGTACTAAATGAGCGATGAGTTGTAAAAAGATGCTGTAAGAAGAGTGAGACTAAAATAGGTTTTGGAGCACCACACTAAATACCGTATTCCGGTATATACCGGACAAGGCGCTTGAATGATTAAATGTTAAAATCTCGCGTTTTCACCCAACGAAACGCACTTTAAGGTGCCTAATTCATCTGTTCACATCGATTTATATATGATAATGAATGAAAAATGTAAAAATCGGCATAAGAAAAGCAATATTTTTCTATTTTATGATCATGATTTCTGCAAGCTCCTGGAGGTACTGCTCCAACACTGTGGTGAATTAAATCCATTTAAATAATTAGAGGAAGTCAAAACTAAGTTATTAATGCTGACGTCAAAACAGCAGACGACCATTACCTTCCCAGACGACAATGCTTCAGATTGAGCGTAAAAATGATCAGATACTAAAAAACACTGATGGGGAAAAGACGTCAATCTTAATGCTCAGTGTTTAAAGGACAACCAATATATCTAAACTGTAATTTTTAGGAAAGAGACCACTTAGTGATGAAGGTGCCTGTCTCTCTAAACTCTAAAACCGTAGGTTAGGACCTCACTCGGGTCACGACGGTGTTTCCTCATATTAAAAAAACACCTGTTAGTTTATACAAATTTATTTTAGTTCGATTGTGTTGGAAGCTATAAGCTTATTGAAAAACTTTCGAAAAACCTGTTAGATGCGAGAGGCAGGATCGGCAGTGGCTGAAATTTGGACTAAGGTTGTTTTACACTCAAGTTATAAATATATATGATTAATTGAGCGAAAAGAGTGATTAAATTACTCATAGCTCAAAAGGACTCCAAAGGGTTTTTCTCTCAACTTAATTGACATGAAAGGAGTAATTATATTTATTTGTAATTGGTAATTGATTCCCAATTGAGAAGTGTTGCAACACTTCTCTCCAATCGGCATAAATACTGCATAAAATCGATTATCATCAATTCCGTACCGAATATATTAAGATATTATGTATTGCTATTGCATCAATTGTTTTATGAAAGATTTTCAAATTTTATGCTGTAATGATATCATTCCTCTGTGGAGTTCCTTTAAGTTTTATGCACCCTTGGATTTTAAGGCGTTTGGAGCACAACATCATTTAGAAGTTTTTGTGTTTAAAATGAATGTAAGACAGGTATTTTAAATTGATATTGAAGACATAATATGACAAACGTCTGCGATAACAGAATTATAAACTTTCAGACGTGTATTTTTATGTATCGGGATATTGTGGGGAAGGGGAGATAATATTTATATATATATTTAATAACTCCTCGCAGCGGTTACTTCCCCTGATAAGTACATACCAGTTGAAGTATTAAAGAGAGTGGCGTAACCGACCGGCTCCTTATTGAGAGGTGAACAAAAGTTTTGACAATAAAATGTTTATAAAATTTATTGTAATTACAAGCATTCAATACTAATTAATATAATACGAAATAAATATACATATAAATATACATTACAGATACACGAGATTTCTTTGTTCGATATAAATAATGTACAAATATTGGAAAAGGGGAGATTTCTAAACAACAGTAGCATGGAAAAAAAGGATAGTCGGCCGAAGTAAATCTGGTTACCTTACATATGTTTTCCCTAAGTTTTCGATACCTATATAAGAATGTTAACAATGCTTGCATAAAAATGACATAATAATTTCTTGTAGCTAAGAAAACAAAAACAAAACATTTTGTAAGCATAAAAGTTGAATTATAAGCATATTGATACTGATGTTTTTTTCAAAGTAAACCTACATTATCATGAACGTTATTGGTGGTCTCGTTATTTTGGACAAAATTTATAATATCTATAAAATATAATAACTCATTAGTATTTAAGATATTTATAAAATGTAATAACTCACAGAAATTGTAATGAGATCTAAACGCAGCGTTTTGTGGGAGAAAGTATGGTTCAACAGAACTTAAATATCTGAGCAATTTTACTAGTAAGTTAAAAAGACTATCCTGTACAGTTTATTTTATAATGGCAAGAACTATCCTTTACATTTTATTTTAGAACTATCCTTAAAACTTTATTTTAGAATGGCAAAAACTATCATTTACATTTTACTTTAGAACTATTTCAAAATTTAGAATGGCAAAAACTATCCTTTACATTTACTTTTAGAACTATCCTTAAAACTTTATTTTAGAATGGCAAAAGCTATCATTTACATTTTATTTTAGAACAATCCTTTACCATTTTATTTTATTATGTCAAGAACTATCCTTTCCTTATAATAACATTCCAAGATTTGTGTTTGTAATTTTAAAATGACCAATGGTTATTCTTGTTTTATTCAGTTCTTTCTTGTTTAATTGTACAGGAAGTAAAAATGATTTCAGATGGCATTCGGCCGGAAGACTGAAAAAATTCAGAATCGTTTTTTGAGTTTGTTTACGAGATATTGAAATAACCAATGCAACATCTCCCACAAACATCGACTTTAGAAGTATTCAGTCAAAAACAATAAACGTAGAAGAATTAATGAACCCGTAGGACCAAGAAAATATTCCAAATAGAGAAAAACGAAATCCGTAAAGAAAGTCCAAAAAGGCTAAATTGAAAATGTTGTAAGTTCGGTTTAATTGAGACTGTTCATGAAAAAAGTTTTATGTACTGAAATTGTCAATATTTACAAAAATAAGAAAATGTATAACTAACAAAACTACATTATTAAACAAAACGATGATGATATATTACATATGATTAAATGATTGATGTATATGGTAGAAAATAACTAAACCTATGAATAAATAGATAATTTCCTATTTTTACAATATTTACCTCCCTTGCCTAAATGGCAGCCATTTATTGGATCAATATTTTATATAATACAAGTATTAGCATTTCCAATAATGCTTCCGACTTCCCTCGCGGCGTGCATGTCGCTTGGAAGGCATAGGTCACACCAGATGGGTGATCTAGTTAGGTCACTTAGCTGGTGTGACCTAACCAACGGCGAGGGGTGTGGCCCTAAAGAGAGCTGCTGCTCCCGGAAGAGGTACCTTTCCTCTATTGTCAACCATTGTTCAAGAAGCGAGGAATTGGGTCCTAGAGAAGGTCTACGACGAACGACAGCATGAGAAGACCTCCGTCGCGGCTCTACGACATCGACGACGTTGCAGGCGAATAAGTCATCCGTTGCAGGCTCTACGACCAGCAATCGTAACAGAGGCCGATTAGTCTGGGACATATGGGAAACCGGCGCCCAGTATAAATAAAACCTAAAACAACAACAAAAATTCCAATAATGCTAGGAATCGCCAAGTAGCCGGGTATTTGATTTTTTTTGTCGTGAAATAGGCTCCTTCCTGAACAATAAAGCCAATGGGTTTTCTTTACAGAGAAAAAATATTCCATATATTGTTCACCCCGCAGGAACTTACACTCGTACATAAAGATCTTATTTCCATTCTATGTATAGGTATTCCGACAAAAACATGGCGGATGGTTTACGCCTTTGGCGCCCCTTTTTGAGGTCTTTTGTCGTCCATTTTGATATCATGTGGTATTGAATTCTCCGCTTTGATTGGATTGGGGCAGGCGGTGTACGGTTAGAATTGGTCAAATCTTGTTTATTGTATATGTCGCAAGGAACAGCGTCTATGACAAAACTCTTTAAAAACAGCTGATTTAGGTGAACTGTCAATTTCTTTTAAAATATGATATGCCAAAGGATTTTTATTAGTTTTCATAAAGATGATATAATTATGAGAGATGTTTATCTTAAATATGATATATTAGAAATGACCTTAAAAATGGCGGCGGCCAGGGGAGATAATAATTGCAAAAATGTGAAAGGCAACTATTTACATTATGAAATTATAATGAAATAATGATATCAGACCGAACTTCGTCACGTAGGCTACGCGACATTATGAGTGACCTTGTCAAAAAAGTCATATAGTTGCCACATTTATTGTAAAAATTATGTAATATATTCATGTAAAACTTTACTGAAACTGATTTGCGTATATTTGAATAACAGTGTTTAACTTATAATGAAAGAGTTAATAGACCGAACTGTCAAAAAGTAACGCAGATTGTCAAATTAACTTTAAATGTGAAAAGATACGCCTAACTATGAATTATTTTAGCTTTTATTACAATTTATTTATAAACTAAAAATATTAAAAAAAATATGAGAAAAAATCAGTCAATTAAAATGCACGTATGTTTTGTTATTCTGAAATGTATTCACAACTTTCCATGCTTGCATGAAATTGACATTATGCTAATTTTCTGCTGTCGAGTTGAATTCAACATATATTTTAAAATAGTCCCTACTTTAATTATTGACCAATATTTGACAATGATTAATGAAAAAAGAAATTAAACGATTTCATCGCACATATGTGGCCGATAAATTCAGACGAATATAAACTGAAAGTTCAGTCGGATGCCTGGTTTTAAAAATAGATGTAAAAAAATGATTAAAAAATTATGGCAAATTGTAAAGGAATTTAGACTTTTACCAGTACACTCACTATATATACTTCCATGAACACAATGCCACTTGGAATGAAAATTTAAAAAGTCAGAAAAAAAGCACATTGTATAAAAAGTATAAATGCAAAATTAACACCCTAAATGAATATTTAAAATATATATAATTTAGCTACATATTTAATAAAATCAATGTCCTTCTCTTCCAATACTCGCTTACTGTCGTCTTCCGTTTCATCAATTATTTTATAATCGTCCATGTTATAATACTCAGCATTCATATAAATTGGCTATCTTTACTCTAATGTTAACGTTACAAGCGCATCATCATCTTTACCATATAGTTTCCCAACAACATCAAGTAACTTCGTCTTCTGTGGCCCGCTACCAGCTTCATTTATCTGGAAATTCATATAATCATGTACACTTTATCAATCCTAGTGATGATGATGGTGATTTTGGCTTGGTTCACTAGATGAGTTAGCCTTATGCTTCGAAATTTGAGATTTATCTTGCTGTACTGTATGCTCTGTTTCTCTGACCACGTGCTCTACGTGTTGAACATCAAAACCTCCTCCACCTACTTCTGTCCCGTTCACAGCTTTAGCCGGTGATGCTGAATTACTACTTGCTGGTGTATTGGGGTCTGGAACGTTCTTTTTTATTACCGTTTGTTTTACTGATTTTGTTTTCACAGATGTTGACGTACTGTTCGTTTCCTTTTTAGCTTCTGCTATTGCTGTTTTTTCGGTTTTCACCGGTGGCGCATCATGCGCATGCGCATGCCCATGGTCATGATGAGAGTGGTCATGAGCAGCATGCGGATCAACAGCGGTTTTAGCGTCAACATTTGCTGACGCCGCTGTCTCGGCCCCTGCCTTTTCAGACGTATTATGATGAACCATTTCTTCAACAGTGTGTTGAATTTCTGATATTTCGGCTTTTCCTGACTTAGTTTCGGAGCCAGATTTTAGCAAAATTGTCGTGGTTTTCTTTGTCTTCTTTATAACTTGTGCATTTTTCTCCGCAGTCGCTTTTTCAGCGGCTCCGGCGTTTGCCGAAACAGTGTTTGCTGCCCCTTGACTTTCAGCTACACCATGCGCACCGTGATCGGTGTGACCAGCGTGACTTCCATGGTCATGGGCGTGACTTCCATGGTCATGAGCGTGACTTCCATGGTCATGAGCGTGACCACCATGACTATGATCGTGAGCTTTTGGATTAGATAATACTTTACTAGATGCTGTTGCGGTTTTAGTTGCTGTTGCATTTTTCTTTACATCTACCACTGTTTCAACTATTTCCGTTTGTTCAATCTTATGATGGTCACCAACTTTAGTAATTGTTATATTCTTTGTGTTAGTTTGGTTGACATTTGTTTCATTAGCTTCAAGTTTTGCCAAAGTAGTGTCTGCCACTGAAGCTTTTAAACCACCAGCTGTCTCTTTTACAGAGCTGGCAGATGACGTTATTTTGTCACCTAGTACTGAATTAGATTTTTGTTGAATGCTAGTGGTCTTTGACTGGCCTATTGGCATTTGGTTTAATCCATTACCTTGACTTGATTTAGTTTCGCTAATTAACTGCGTGTTAGTTTTATCCACTGGATTAGCATTTACCGAAGCAATGGCTTTGATATTTGGTATAACATCAACAGTTTTGGCGATGCCACTGATTGGAGCGGAATTCAGTGCATTACCGTTACTCATACTTGCTACATCAGCTAAGGTTAATAAGTCAGTATTTAAAACTGAATTTTGCTGAATTCCACCACTAGCTTTAGGGTCCAATTCATTAACCGTAATAGGCAGACTGCTTTCTTTCATTAGGTTTGCATTAATTCCATTGGTAGGTACAGTTCTGCTTCCACCATTGATAGTAGATGTCGATGCGATAACTGAGTTACCATTTTTGCTATTGCTATTAAGAATACTTTGGGATCCTTGCTTAACACCCACGGTATTGCTTTTAGGGTTGTTTTGTTTATTTGCAATATTTTTGCGCCTTAATTGTTCCCATGTAGATGGAATATTGGGCATTTTTCGTCTCTGTTTCGATGTTCTCGTTGTTTTTGTGGTCTTAATCTTCTCAATAAATGTGTTGGACCTTGTCGTCTCCGAACTTTGGGTGTTGAAGATAGAGTCGATTGGTGTTGCAACTGCTACGGGAGCCTGTCGCCGCCCAGAGGGCACTCTCTGTAAAAACAATTAAAAAGAAATGAATACATAAATTTTATCATTTTGCGTAATTATAATCAAAGTCGCAAGCCGAGTGATAAATAATTATAGATATTTTTATACGAAAGACTGGTGGGAACATTTAAAGCTATGTATATTTACATGTTAATTCATGCTACAGATTAAAGATTAGCAACATGTATACAAAGCTTATTACAAAATATTAATGTTAACATTTATAGATGCTTTTTCCATAGCAGATATATTTATTATCTCCCCTGGCCGTCATTTTGATGGTCATTCCCAAAATATTTGTTTTTGCTTAAATGAGCTCCACATTAAATTTGAAATTCTTACTTAGATCAAAGGAGAGCTAATGTCAAGGCCTTAAGTTATAATATTTTCTTTTTTACATCGATCAAATTAGGCACTTTAAACAAAAACAATATGCAATAACAAAAATAAAAATAAATATAAATGATATCAATAGGGTTTACTTTAAAATCGTGTTTTAAGTGTGCAATTCTTAGCCCAGGTTGAGATAAAAAGCGTTATAAACGCTTTTCAATTTTGGGGATATTTTGCAAATCATTGAATTGAATATCATTCTGTTAAAATAGAGAGAGAGCTACATCAAACGCTACGAAAATTTTTAGACAATATTTGATATTTGACGGGACTCGTCATGTACACCCCATCCCCCCCAAAAAAACAACAACAAACAAACCCCAGAATGTAATATGATAATCATGGTGTATCTTTCTTCATGGCAACATGACATTTAATTAGTAAAAGCCAGTCAAATTTTACAACACATATGACAACATGTATATTGTTATATTTTATACCACACAAATCGCGGACATAAAAGATACACACATATTTTGACAGCTGAAAGCTATTTATATTAGTCGTGAACAACAGCTTTCAGTGTTTACATGTTAATAAACATTAAACTTACATCAACAAAAAAACAACAAAAAACATACGTACCGCTCTGTTTAGAACGACACAACACATAGTGTGACAATAATACAACAGTTGTAGCTTTCCTGTTTAACATGTATATTTCTTTCTTTGTAAGCGACAAAATGTGTACGGTAACAAAACGCGGGGGTTACAATAAAAGCAAATACATTGCGAAGCCTTTCGTTTTAAACAATGTTAATATGAAAAGCACGTTCAGAATTTTACAAGGCTATGATTTAAATTCATGTATAACTATGATGCAAAAGTTGTTAGAAAACGAAAGAACGTTTAAGTCAGAAATTCAGGTAGATGTATAATTATAAATAAATCTTATATATGTATATGAATATAATATGAATCTTGCAGCCATTTATACATTATGATATTTATCATTATATAACTTATAGATGAAATATGGTAAAATATTTATGAAATGAAATGCGTATTTTCATTTTCCGTATTTTCAGTGTAAAAAATTATTTTTCTCTACGGTGAAACAAATTTTCCGTCTTGCCGGACTTCTTTCTTCTAAATTCAGCCACTATACAAAAATCAAGGGAGTGTCTTTCACATTGTAATGTCAAAAAAAATAAAAAAAATATAATAAACAGAATCATCAAGGTTTTTTTTTTACACGAAATATTTATTTTCATCGAGTGGTATGAAAATAAATATTTCATGTATGGCGGTGAAATATTTTCTATATATCATATATTATAATAGGCTGCAAGAAAGCTGTCGATTTGGCGGGTGATTATTTCCCTTGATTTTTAAGTCACACGCTTCTCTTAAAAGTTGTCTCCCTTTACATTGTTGTGAAGAATGAAAATCAATAAACCAAGGAGGGCGAAGCGTATTTTTTAGTACGATATATGGCGACTAAGCTTCTTAGTGTGTTATTGCAATTTCAAAATTGACATTAAAATAAAAATGATGAACGCTATGCACATGAATATTCCACACACAATAGTATTTGTTAAACATGTATATAATACAAATATAAGAGTACATTGCTTTACGACAGAAAAAAATAAAAATATCTTTTTTTTAAACTATTGAAATAATTAAATATCTATATTTTTCTTCTGTTAAAATGTCAATATAATTATGTTAAGATTTTCGAAAGAAAAGTAGGCCGCAAAATATACTCTACTATACTCTATAAAGATTCGTTTTGTGAGAATTTTGAAAATCATATAATTATATTTGTGAATAAAATAAGAAAACATCGACCTTGTATGAAAAAAGTTAAAAAGGAATAAGAATGAAATTGAAACCTACCCTGAATGGTGGTTGGGTAGCAGGTTGTGCGGGAGTGCGTGGTGTATATCGAATCTGAAAACAGAATTTATGTCTAAACTGAAAACAGAATTAATGTATAAACTGAAAACAGAATTTATGTCTAAATTGAAAACAGAATTTTATTTCTAAACTGAAAACAGAATTAATGTCTAAACTGAAAACAGAATTAATGTCTAAACTGAAAACAGAATTTATGTCTACACTGAAAACAGAATTTTATTTCTAAACTGAAAACAGAATTTATGTCTAAACTGAAAACAGAACTTTATGTCTAAACTGAAAATATAATTTATGTCTAAACTGAAAACAGAATTTATGTCTAAACTGAAAAACGTGGTAATTCTATAATATTACTAATGTTTTACTGAGAACTTATTTTGCATAAAACATATTGACTGAGAACATACTGGATTTGAAACGTCTTTATTTTGAGTATATTTGATTTCAATTATTTTAAATGGGAACATATATCCTGGGTAAGGACACTCCTAGGCTATACTAGATACTACACATTGAAGATATTTGGCTTAAATTATATTGAATATGAACATATTGAACATATTTGGCTTCTATTATCATGAATAGGAACATATTGAAGATATTTGACTTCTGTTGTCATGATTAGGAACATATTAAAGATGATATTTGGTTTAAATTATATTGTATAGGAACATATTGGAGATATTTGGCTTAAATTATCTTGAGCAGGGACATATTGAACATATTTGACAACAGTTACCTTGGGGAGGAACATACTGAAACTATTTGACAGCAGTTATCTTGAATAGGAACATATTTCACATATTCATCAACAAATATTTTAGCTGAACATTTCTAACATTTGTAATTCTAAATGGGAATATATTTACTTCAAGAGCAAATGTTACCTCATGGTTCTTAATTGGAAACATATTTGATCACACTAATCTAATTGCGAACATATTTGATTGCGAACATATTTGATCACAATAATCTTAACCGGGACTATTTTTGATTTCTGGCTAACAAATATTGTTTGACATTTTTTTACCTTGCCACCAGGTATCCCTGAAGCCTGATTATTCGAATTGAGTTGTATAATTGTTGGTGCAAGCTGACCATTCATTCCACCAGTGGTTGAAGGATTACTGATGACAAACTTTGGATTCTTCAGCAAAATATACCTTAAATGATAGAGTAAAATTATTCACTATTAAATATAGAAATAGAAATTCACAATGAAATTTATGAAACAGGTTATGGAACTAAAAGAAGTGTATTGCAAAAATGAGACTAAATAAGACGCTGAATTATTGGCGATCTTTATTACCTATCTATACTATTCATACGCAATGAAATTGAAACAAAATTCGTAAATAAACTTAACTAAATATCTTTATTTGTTCAAATATCTTAATTAGGAACATATTTCACTTCAATTATCTTAACTGGGTTAGATAAAAGACCGCACAAACTAAGTGATATTTTTTAATGTAATAACAGTATCTCAGAGATAAATAGTCTCTAGTCACTTTGACAAGACTTGTCTGTTATATGTGTACTTAGTTCCCTTTTCCTTATTCCTTTTTCGAATAAGGAATAGGGAACGAGTTCCTGATTCCTTTTTCAAATCTAAATAAGGAACAGCAGAATTAGTATTTATATAAAATAAAATTATGGTTGATCAGAAAACTAAAAACGGTTCTTTCTTTCATAAAATTGCACAAATCAATCATCAAAATCATAGAATAAAGCATCTGCATCGACATATTTTGAAAATATGTTAAAGTCGAATAAGGAATAAGGAACTAGTTCCTTATTCCTTATTCAACTCCGAATGAGGAACAGAAGAAGATACGCCAATAGAGACAGCAGTTGCAGTTATGTCTGATATATCTGCATAAGAATTGCAAGGATCAAGCATAATAATTATTAAATAAAGCATCTGCATAAAATATTTGGAAAAAAATGTCGAATAAGGAATATGGAACCAGTTCCTTATTCCTTATTCAAATCCCAATAAGGAACAATAGAAAATACGTAAAGAAAGACATCAATTGCAGTTATTTTTGATAAACCTGCATTAGAATTGCAAGGATCAAACATTAAAATCATTGCAAAAAGCATCATCATGAAAATACTTTGAAAAAAAAAATGTTCAAGTTCATTCGACTCCGAATAAGGAACAAAAGAAAATACGTAAAGAAACACATCAGTTGCAGTTTTTTTTTATAAACCTGCATTAGAATTGCAAGGATCAAACATTAAAATCATTGCATAAAGCATCCGAATAAAAATATTTTAGGAACAGAAGTAAATACGTAAAAAAAGACCGCAGTTGCAGTTATTTTTAATGTGCATTGAAAAAGGTGATTCCCTGTCTATGACATGAAAGATATCCTCAAGTTTTTAAATGTTATGTTAGTAAACATTATTCATAAATAATTAATTATTTTTTATCACGTGACCTTCTCAGGTGCCCGCTCGCCACCTCGACCTTCCTCCACCAGTAAAGTTCGAAAAGTCGGGCTGATTTTATACCAAACAAACCAACAAACATAATTAATTAATTTATTTATTTACGCACGAGAAATAAGTTTATTTATTGCCAAATTGAACTTCTGTGTCATTACAAACCTGCAAATGTCATGAATTTATTTTATATGATTTCAAACATAGCTTGTCAAACTGAAATGACATTTCATTGTTATTATCAATCAACTTGTCAAAGTTTTCATTTAAGATATTGTTTTAAAAAATGTTCTTTTGACACTTTATTATTTCCCCTTTGTCACTGTTATTAATATTCAGTCATTTTGTGTCAGTCCATAAAGTGGTTACAGTTAATTTTTTTTATAGTCTTTCCTTACACTTCATCATACTTCAGTTCGAAAAATAAAATTATAATTGGAATTGTTGTTTCAATTCTGACACGTAGGGTACATCTCAATATATACTGAATCATGAACTTCATGTATGTCAGTGCTTACTAAATCATGGGTTACATGTCAATGTCGACTAAATCATGGTAATATAATAACATAATTATACTGAATCATGAGCTACATATGTAGTACGTCACTACTTACTAAATCATGGGTAACATGTCAATGTCGACTAAAACATGGGTTATATAATAACATATACTAAATCATGGGCTACGTCACCATTCTTACTAAATCATGGGCTACGTCACCATTCTTACTAAATCATGGGCTACGTCACCATTCTTACGAAATCATGGACTACATGTCAATGTCGCCTAAATCATGTGTTATATAACAACATATACTAAATCATGGGCTACGTCACTGCTTACTAAATCATGGGCTACATGTCAATGTCGCCTAAATCATGTGTTATATAACAACATATACTGAATCATGGGCTACGTCACCATTCTTACTAAATCATGGGCTACATGTCAATGTCGCCTAAATCATGTGTTATATAACAACATATACTAAATCATGGGCTACGTCACCATTCTTACTAAATCATGGGCTACGTCACCATTCTTACTAAATCATGGGCTACATGTCAATGTCGACTAAATCATGTGTTATATAACATCATATACTGAATCATGGGCTACGTCACCATTCTTAATAAAACATGGACTACATGTCAATGTCGCCTAAATCATGTGTTATATAACAACATATACTAAATCATGGGCTACGTCACCATTCTTACTAAATCATGGGCTACGTCACCATTCTTACTAAATCATGGGCTACGTCACCATTCTTACGAAATCATGGACTACATGTCAATGTCGCCTAAATCATGTGTTATATAATAACATATACTGAATCATGGGCTACGTCACTGCTTACTAAATCATGGGCTACATGTCAATGTCGCCTAAATCATGTGTTATATAACAACATATACTAAATCATGGGCTACGTCACCATTCTTACTAAATCATGGGCTACATGTCAATGTCGCCTAAATCATGTGTTATATAATAACATATACTGAATCATGGGCTACGTCACTGCTTACTAAATCATGGGTAACATGTCAATGTCGCCTAAATCATGTGTTATATAACAACATATACTAAATCATGTGTTTTATAACATCATATACTGAATCATGGGCTACGTCACCATTCTTACTAAATCATGGGTAACATGTCATTGTCGACTAAATCATGTGTTTTATAACATCATATACTGAATCATTGGCTACGTCACTGCTTACTAACTCATGGGTAACATGTCATTGTCGACTAAATCATGGGTTATATTTTAATGTGCACTGAATTATGGATAACATGTCCATGTGTATTTTACGTCAATGTCCACTAAACCATGGCTTACATGTCAATTTATACTGAATCATAAGTTACATGTTAATGTATATTGAATCATGAGTTACATGGTTATGTATACTGAGTCATGGTATACATGTACATGTATATGTCAATGTATACTGAGTCATGGTATTCATGGAATTGTATAATGAACCATGGTTTACATGGTAATGTAAACCTATTTATGGTTTACATGGAAATGTATACTCAATCTTGGTTTACATGGCAATGTCGACTAAATCATGAGTTACATGTCAATGTAAACTGAATCATGAGATACCTGTCAATGTATACTGAACCATGAGTTTCATGTAAATGTATATCGAATCATTGGTAACATGTCAATATAATTATGCTGAATCGTGAGTTAGATGTCAATATATACTGATCATGAATTTCATGTAAATGTAAACTGAACCATGGTTTACATGTCAATGTATACTGAACCATGAGTTTCATGTAAATGTAAACTGAACCATGGTTTACATGTCAATGTAAACTGAACCATGGTTTACATGTCAATGTATACTGAATAATGGGTAACAGGTCAATGTACATAATGTATGATGATGTAAGTGTTGTTTAAATAAAATTGTTTGATTCTCTCGTATCATCAACTTTAAATTACGCGGCGGAGGTACGGGGATCACACATCGCACCCGCTGTCGAAGTTATTCATTGTAAATTTTGTAAAAAAAATTTAGGAACTAAATTATCCACAAACCGAGAAGCGTTACATGGCGAACTTGGTCGAACACCTGTATATTCAACGGAAAATAATAATGATTAAATATTGGATTAAGTAATTATCGCTTCAAGAACGTACTATCCTTTTTTTAAACATATTCTATTTTAAGATGGACAATCTTATAATGGTAAAAATTGGGCGTACACTATTAAACAAATATTAGATGAATCTGGATTAATATTTGTTTGGGAAAACCAATATAGCATACAGGTAGATTTTAAAGCAATTAAATTCAGAATTCTTAGTTTGTATTACGAACAATGGTATACCTTGATAAATAATTCACCTCGTCTTGATACATACAGTTTATTTAAACATACTTTTGATTTAGAAAAATACTTAAGTGTACTTAAAGAACCAAAGTATAGAATAGCCTTATCTAGATTCAGAACATCGTCACACAATTTAGCTATAGAATATGGAAGATATCGTAATACTCTAAGAAATGAACGTTTTTGTGAAAATTGTCAATTTAATCAAATAGAGAATGAATATCATTTTTACTTATTTGCCCGAAGTTTTCCGATTTGAGAAAAAAGTATCTTAAACGGTATTACTACACATGGGCGACTAAGCAAAAGTTTATCAATTTAATGTCTGAATCATCGTTAACTGTAATTAATGGTTTAAGCAAATTTATATATCATGCTAACACTTTAAGAAATTAATCCTATCAAATGTGATCTGTATTTTATTCATATGATTGTAAGGCTCTTCTGAAAAAATCCTTGTACTAAAATTTTGAAGTTGAAGTTTACATTCACTTTTTTGTTGTTGTTTTGACAACACCGGAGTACTTATGTTCTACATTATGAGTTAGTTACCTTATTTGGCCGTTGTTGCTTTTGATTGGAACGAGAGCGTAATTCTGTAATTCTCCAAGAACGTTCTGTACAGTGTTGCCCGGATGATGTCGTTTGAATCGTCGGCGTCTTTTTTGTACGTTACCGAATAGTAATCTTTCAAATGTATGGTCCTGTAAGAAATAAAAATCAATATAACTTTCTGACCTTGAAAGGCAATAAACAAAAAAAGTTTTACAAACACAAAAATTGTATTCAGAGCGTTAACTTTTATAACACTAAACGCGTTTCTACATGTTTGTTTGATTGGACACAGCTTTGTCCCTTAAAAACTTATACAATTCTGAAGCATAATGTGCCTTTAAGAAAATAAGTTTATTATATATTTATGTAAAATTCAGAAATATTGATGAAATAAAATGCGTATTTTCATTTTCAATATTTTCACTGCAGTGAAGCATATTTTCTATATTTTCACTGCAGTGAGTCATATTTTCATGTTTTCACTGGTGTCTTGTCGGACAACTTTCTGCTAAATTTAACCAATATACAAAATTGAAGGGAAAGTCTTTCAAATTGTGATGTCAAAAAAGAAAAAAAACGTATATAATAAAAAGAAAATTCAAGTTTTTTGTATAAATACAAGATTTATTTTTACCGAGTGGTATGAAAATAAATATTTAATGAGTGACGGTAGCATAAGAGGGTTAATATTTGAAAGTAATTAAAATCTAAATACTAGACATTTATTATTGTAACCAGAGAAAAGAAGGTTTTTTTAAAAGGTTAGACATTTTACGACCTTCACAAATCACTCATTTTATGTACATACCTTCAGTAATTCTGGCTGGATAAACATGAAATATGGCTGGTCGGAAACTGGTTGCACCTCGACTGACTGAACGGACTCGTTTTTTGCCAGATTTAGGAAATGAGAAGGGTCAAAACTTGGATGATTGATGTCCGTGTGATTGAATAAACGCATTGAACTGTCTCCTTTAATGACAATACTGCCATCTCGCTGAAATATCATATAACAAGAATATAAATGATTTGAATCAATGCATTAGAATAATATATGCATTAAAGGGACCCTCCAGATACTCTTTTTGCCTTCGACTAGCTGCTAGGGTTGTGTTTGTGTATAAAAACCTTCTGATGTATGAGCTAGCTACTCATTGGCAAACAAAACTGCGAAAGCTATATCTCTTCATTGTCTTCTTATAAATCTATAAAAACCTTTAGTTAAATTCATAGATGTATCTATATCACCCTTGGCTAGCTGTTCAGATCAATTTGTATATTTAGGTAACCATTGGCTAGCTGTTCAGGCTATATTTACATATATCATTCTGATATATCAATGTTGCCCTAGGGTAGCTCATATAAAGCCTTCTGATAATTCTAAGTAAACCTCGTTTAAAGTGTTATTATTACTATAGGCGCATCAATGAAAAATTACTCTTCAATCTGTAAACCGTTCTTATTTAAAATAAGTGATAAATAGAATATTTTATTCATATTACTATCATTTTATTTTTTTTTCATATAGGTTAAATACTTAATTTATTGAACGAGTTGAAAAAATAAAATTATGATCGTCAAATGCTCCCATAATATGATTTTATTCGACTCGTTCAATAAATGTAGTATTAAATATATCCTCTATACATCCGGTCACCAACCTGCATTTTTAGTATATTAATATCAATTTAACACGTAATGCGGACACCAAGACAATAAAGCGATAATATATGATTATAACATTCATATTACATTCTTAGGTTAGATGACACAGTTATTATATGTAATAAATACATGACACTCGAAATATGACGCCATGATTGAAAAGAAATGAGCCGTGTCATGTCAAAACCAACATAATGGCTTTGCGACCAGCATGGATCCAGACCAGCCTGCGCATCCGCACAGTCTGTTCAGGATCCATGCTGTTCGCTATCAGTTTCTCTACTTGTAATAGGATTGGTAAGCTAACAGCATGGATCCTGATCTGACTGGTCTGGATCCATGCTGGTCGCTAACGAACTATGTTGGTTTTTTTCGTGACACGGCTCAAATATTTTACAACTGATTTAGATTTTTTGTTTCATATTTGAAATACCAAGATGTCTAATTCGAGAAAAAGGAACTTAAAAATCATCAATAATTTTACATGTCATAAATGACATTCATTCTGACTAAAGTTCAGATATACTTATTTTTATGTAGATCTGATGACAACCGTATATCTTTCGCCTTCTTTATAATTCGGATTTCCCGAGAAAGCTATATTTAGCCATGCAATCAAATCGGTTTTTACACAGGCATTAGAGGAAGAATCAAAATATCGTTATCCATGGTTATTGGATTTTGTTTAAAAAACATTGTTTGTAGTAATTTTTTAACAAATTAACTTGAAACGATAGAGTCAAATTTTTATTGGGCAAAATTGCTTGCCATTTTACGTGTCTGCTATATGGGCAACGCCATCCATGTTCGCTCTCGAAATAATGAAAATAACCTATTCCAGGGTTAAAATTAGAAACCGCGTGATAAGCTTGATATATTTTAATGTTCTTAAGCGCATCTGCTTAAGCGCATCATGCCACTCTATAGGAAAAATGTAAAAACAAGATTTTCAAGTATTCGGTTAATAAATTGTTGGTCAAGAGATTATATTCATTTGCAGCCTTATAAGTGACATATTTCTGCCAAGGGTACGCGAATTATCCTCTGTCACATATTAGTAAATATAAATATTTCAGCTGTGACGTTTATTATGAACCCGTCCGAGTTACCAGTCATAAATACATCCAACCTAATTAGACAATGCGGGCTTTAGTATATTTCAGCTGCGGTGACTGGGTCAGGTGAGTTTACATATCTGAAAGGTCCTCAAGTCATACATGTGTTAGTACAATACGACAAAAAAAATGATTGCATATTTATGAGCTTGATCCTACATTTATATGAACTTGCACCTGAAAGTACTCATGACAGCAGTAGCCCACCATATTAAAATAAATAGATAAATAAATAAATAAATAAAATAAATAAATAAATAATTAAATAAATAAATAAATGAATTTCATAGATCAGCCGGAATGAAAAGCGTTGTAACGCTTTTTCAATTTTCGGTCATTTTTTTTGATAGAATAACAGAGCCATTATTCAGGACAAATGGTGAGAGCGAATGATCTGAAATTTTGCACACAATTGATTGGTCTAGACCTGCATCAAATACAACATTAATTTGGAAAACAAACTATTCCCCGTTCTGTAATGTAAAAAATCCTTTACAATAAAAATATTTTAAAATCATATAATGACCATTAACCAATGCACAAACAAATGATGGCATGATATATTATAATAACCTGATTACTTAAACCTTTGAAAATCTGCCGTCTTTTAAACTATTGCACGTATTATAACGGTTATTTGTAGATTTTCAGACTCGGGGTTTTTTGGTCATCTCCAAAAAACATATGTCTATGTAAGAAAATAACAAATGTTAACCGCTTACTTGTATATTTACATACAATTGTTAATTTTCATATAGGCCTAAAACGTTTGAGTTGATTAATTTAAATGGCAAGATATGGTTCTAAAGGTGCATGCCTCCATATGAGGTGAAAAAATGACTTTCAAAATATTTCTGGTGTGAAACCAGACACAGTTTTTTTTAAAACTGAAACCAAAAACTGGTTTTCAAAGCTCAAGACTCACCATATAACGTGCTGACCTAGAACCAAAAATCAGAAAATGGTTTTCACAGGTAAATGCTCGAAACCAGTAACAGGTTTTTAAACTGGAATCAGAAACTGGTTTTCACAGGTCAAGATTCGATATACCGTGTTGTACTATAACCAGAACAAAAGTTTTCAAAGTGGAATCAAAAACTGGTTTTCAAAGGTCAATGCTCGATGTAACCACAGGAACTTGAAATTCTATCACTATTAACGATAATATGCAAAATATACCCCCTATATACTATAAAAAAACACAAGGAATGAAACGCATTTTCCCCACCCGAAAATAAATTTTAATAAATATTATTCTCCTCGATTCAAAATCCAGTGACGTCACGGAATGGAGTCGGCGACAAACTCAGATCGCAGGAAATAATCAGAAAATGTTGAATAATTCCTACACAGCTACGCGATTTTAAAAAGTTATCGGTGGTATTTGATGCATTTATGTATTGTTTATCGAAATGGCCAGATAGAATAATTTGATCCGTTGTTTTGTTGATTTGTTCGGCGTAAATTATGTTCGGGTGGGGAAAAGGCGTTTCATTCCTTGAACTTTTTAAAGTATATAGGGGGTATATTTGGATGTTATAATAAATATTGGTTATTTGATAGAATTTCAAGTTCCTGTGATGTAACGTATTGTACTTTAACCAGAAAAAACCGTTTTAAAGTGAAATCAGAGACTATTAGTATATTTCACAGTTCAACACTCAACATTACGTGCAGTATCAGTACTTGAAGTACGTGTGGTCCCAGAAACAGAAATTAGACATAAGAGTCTTAACTAGAAGTTAGACATAATTATGGACAAATAATCCGGTTTTCACAGTTCAAGACGAAGCAGTGTATTGGTATTTTAACAGAAATGCACGGAACTAGAAACAGATTTTTCTTTACCGTTTACGAACCATCCGTCAAAATTTTCGAGTTCAAGACTAGATGATAATTACGTAGGGTAACAGAAATAGGCTGAAATTTATCGTTGTTTTATGTCAAGAAGGAACTCCGAAAATGTCCATTAATTTGATAACTATTGGATAAAAAAGTATCTAGTTTTTAAATATAAGATACTTATTTAGCAAATATCGTATCGGATAGTTCCTACATCTCTCAGTACAATTAACAAATCAATGTACAGATACAACAAAAGATGACGTCACAAACATGTTTTAACTTTAAGTTCGAAACTAACTATAAGTATTAAGTATACATAAAAAAATCACGGACATAATAGAAAACCCTATGATTAAACATGATAAGCTCATTTAATTTATGACCAAGTGATAACCACCTGTTATTCATAAAGGAAGTCACGTGATTATGCTATGAGTGGTCCTTCCTATGATTAACAGAATATTGATCAAAACAATTTTAATTCCTCTTCATTTTGCTAAAAATAAACTTATGATACACGTACAAGTACTTTGAAATAATTCATTTAAAGGTTATTTACTGTAAACAAAAACATACGTTTTCTGTCATGCAAGTAAGTGATTACTAAAAAGTCATAACTGTGTAAAACTATCAATAGCGCAATAAGTCACTGTCAATAATTAATCAATAAACGCTGATGAACGCTTGGTTTTTTCCGACTATTCATGATTACTTCACGTACATTGCTTCTCGGTTATTGGAAAAGCAAAAATTGTGACATTTAATATGATAAAATATGGCGTCACAGTTACGAATATAGGTTCAAAATAGGCATTTTTCTTTTAGATTAGCGCCACCATTCTTCGCCTACTATTTTCAAGACAAACCATCACGTTAACGTTACGTCTTTGAGTGAGGAGATATGGGCGTTGTTATCGTACTGAACGGAAATAGCTGATGACGTTGTCACGTAAAGCCACAGATTACGTCACATATGACTGCTACACAACGTTTAATGCGTTGTTACGTAACGGGTAATCGAACCGGTGTTATCATATCATTTTTCTTCGTGCATTTGTCGTAAGATGTTATCTTTTAATACACCAACTTGCTAAAATCAAACATGTACTCCCATGTAGTAACTGCATATAATTTGATAGCACATGACCACTTGGCTTTAACCACCAATGTGATTAAAGACGATACAAAAATATATTCGGCTAAAGTCAAAACTTATTATTGAGAATTAAGAATAATTTGAACGCTTGACATTCTAATAAAAAAAGGAAATGGATTACAACAATGTTGTTAATAGGCATACTAGTGAAAAACTAAAAAACATTTAAGTCTTAATCTTATTTTAAAAAAGAAAATAAAGACAGACACGTATGCAAAACATTTTGACTGAATTGCTTATTCATTAAAGACTATTTTAGGAGCATAAAAACTAAAACTATATCATTAAACTGTGCATAAATAAATTGCATGTTTGCTTGTGCAATATACGCATGAACCGGAAGTAAACAAATCAATGCAGACGATATTTCTTGTTACCAAGGGCGCCTTGTTTCTACTCTATGTGATCATCTATAAAATTCCGGCTTGGTCACTGTGACATTTAAGTCGCATTATATTGTAATAATTATATGTCCAATAAATCACTGTCACAAGGTACAAAGGTCAAAAACAAACTTTTTTATGACTAAGTGATTATAAATGTAGAACTTAATTCAAATTAGGAGCCTAGCTATTCGCATAATAATGCATTTGTAACACTCAAAGTGCCAGCCCCCCCCCCCCCCAAAAAAAAAAAAAAAACAAACAAAAACACAAAAAAAAAAAAACAACACAACAAATAACAAACAACCAACAACTAAAAACAACAACAACAACAACAAAAGAGAACAACAATAATATTAATAAAAAGTTTTCAAGAAGAGAGAAAAAGAAGAAATTTGCAGCAAAGTCCCGTTGAATATTGCCTGAAATGTGTTAAGTATAAGCATATTTTATTGCATTAAATACATGTTTAGAAACATATCATACAAATAATGAGTATATGAGTTGGGCAAAAAGTTATTACTACATTAGATTAAGCCCTCCTCTGAAATGTGTACATAAATGTACTTTTAAACTATCACATTTGAAACATACTTAAAATTTTATATTCTTTCAGGTTAAAGGCTCGTATGTTCTCAAACATAAATAATTGTACGTGAAGCTACATGTACATATCAGAAATCGTTGTGATGTGACTTTGATATATGCTTGCCCAGGGATATGATTTAAAGACGTTTAAACTAAAATCCTAGATTTAAAAAATCCTAGATCGAAAAATTGCAGATGGAAAAAATCTGGATCGAAAGTTAAATTATAACAATCATTCGATATTAATCCCCCTTTAAAAAACAATAGCGGTTATTTAAAAATTTTAACCTTCTGTAAAAATGTTGTCGTAACAGCGCAATATGTAGTTTGTAATGTTTAAAATGTTGTTGTTACTCTGAACTTTATAGCTTTCTACATTAAAGGCCTATTATGCCTCAAAAATGTTCTTACATGTTTTCCACAGAAGTTTTTGTTTATTTTTGATGTACTTGACTTATTACATAAGTACATTGAACAAATTTCATGGACCATCTTTTTTTCTGTTTCTTTTTGGCAATTAGTACAGTAATAGTCATTTAGTTTTTATTATGGAAGTCAAAATACTACTTTGTTAACATTTTATTACTTTTATGACACATTGTTGCACATTTGTCTCTAAATTTCTTTTGGTTACACACATCTTACAACCATTATTTAAATGTTATTGAATTCATGTTTGTCCATTTTAAAGAAGTAACAATGCATTCGTTTCTGAGACATAATGTGCCTCAATTATAACATAATTGAGCCGCATTACGACAAACAAACATAGCGGGTTTGCGACCAGCATGGATCCAGACCAGCCTGCGCATCCGCGCAGTCTGATGGATGCGCAGGCTGATGAGGATCCATGCTGTTCGCTTACCAACTCTGTTACAAGTGGAGAAACTGACCGCGAACAGCATGGATCCTGGTCTGACTGCGCGGATGCGCAAGCTGGTATGGATTCATGCTGGTCGCAAACGCACTATGTTGGTTTTGTGGTGACGCAGCTCATATTTATTCTAGTTGTTTGATGAAATAGTTGAATCAGTAGTGTTGTTATGTTGTTTTCTGTTTTTTACGGGATCATTGATTACGAGGGTTAATGAAAAAATTATAGGACTGATGCTCTACGGGTTACATCTTTTAATTTAAGTACTTTCTTTTACAAGTGGCATATATCTATAAACAGTGAAAAAATTAATACTAAATGCTAACAATTTACAATTCTGTGGAAATTTAAAAATGGCAAGGGATACGCGACCCAGCGCACGCTAACAATACAATACTAGACTGTGTTGGAAATTGAGTACTACTTAAACCGGTGCCGGGGGGGGGGGGGTCTTACGGATTTGGCTTTTTAAAATTATCTTTAATGAAAGAACTCTATCACAGAGTTTGTAATTTACTTTTTATTCTCAAATTTGTATTATTGCTCTTGAGGGATTACTACTTTTCAATATTTGTAAATATTTCACAAAGAAAAAAACAAACAAACAACAAAAACAACAACATCCAAACGAGTATAATGCCGATAGTAATGAAATTGTGTTTAATAAATAGCCTGACATTACCACATAAACGTGTTGATGCTTTTCAAATATTATAATTAAAAAATGAAATTTTGACATGTTTAGTTGAAAAGAATTGTTAATTATTAAAAACCGCAAGAAAAAATGACTTGAAAACAACGCGGAAATAATAGCAACGACTTTGTTTCCTTGAGCCACTATGAAGTCAATCAAAATAATAAAAGTCATTATCTGATATTGATTATATGTATAATTAATATACAATTCTTAACTCGGTACGTTAAAAAATGTTTGTAATAGTGGTTTTCAGAAACAATGCTTACATTGTACGTTACTTATTTTATTTTTGTTACTTTGAAAACGTTACAGCTAATGTTATCATCTTTCCTGTTTCATGCGCCATATGGCCTAAATTTTGTCGGTACGACGTAAATCCAAACAAAGTTACTGTTAATTTTCTTTTAATATCATTTCATAGCGACCCTCTGTAAAGAAATAGCATCTACACAACAGGAGTTTTAATTCTTTCAACAATAAGACTTTATAATCAATAAAACCCCAACAGAGCGATTTCTCTGCAAAAACTTAATTCATTGTTTCCATAACGGTGTGGCCCTCTGCAGAGATTGTGCTGTAAATGAAAACACGTTTTTTCTTCAATTTTATAATTTTTTTAGCTTATATTGTTCCAAGGAGTAATTTGATTGGTAACGACTCTCCCTTAAATTGATGTATTTCTAATAACTTTTATATACCAGTTTTCACATAATAATATTTTGTAATAGAATTAGTGCAAAATAAAACCATAATTATATATTATTACGAAGAACGTATGAGCTGAAAAATTGACCTCGATATTTTATATATTAGAAAGTTTTTTCAAGCATACAATTATTTCGAAGGTTTGAGAATTTATTTCTTATGTTCTGTTCTGTGTAGATTTTCGCCAACGGGTTCTTTTACAGTATAGTGTCTTATTTTACATATAATTTATATATTCAAATAAAATTTAGTCTCTTTGGTATGTACTTGGTAATCTGTGTGAACAGAACTTTTTAAAATTACATGAATTCATCTAAGTACACCGAAAATATTTCGTGGATAGTACTGTCTTGCCAATTATACCAATTGTTTGCACAACGTAATAAAGCGAAATTGCGGTTAAATCGCTATAAAGTGAAAGTGAGTGTAAAACGAAATAAAGCGAAAATGTGTTACATTTTTAATGTCCCTTTTTTTTCTTTGAATACGCATATTCATATAATTTAATAATATGATTGGACCTCAATAATTTCCAATATTATTTGTTGGTCAGTCACCACATGTTTTCTCTTTTTAAAGAAGGAAATATATAGTCGTTTTTTTGTGGCATAATGTACATTCAAGCAAACTTTTTAAAACTGTTTTATGCTGTATCTTTATGTCTTCGACATTTTAATTCAGAAATGTCAGTCAGTTCATATGTAAATCAATTTGTATGCTTGACGCCAAAAAGCGATGTTGTTGAAGCTTCTTTTGACAAATAATTACTGTAACCTATCCACATAACTGCTTTGATATCCATAAAAATGTTTGCATTTCATTTATACGGTATGACAATTATATGCTTTACGTCTCAAAGTGTGGAGTTTATACTTAGTTTATGCCGACTTTGAGTGAAGTTAAATTGGCGCTTAATGTTTTTTTATAATATTGTAAAATAAACTGAAAAAAAAGGAAATTACAAACTGTATCATAAAGTTATGGTGGCTGATTTGTGCCGTATCGTATTTTCGTGTTTAAGCATTGTGTCCCTCGGAGCGAAAGAACGACAAATTGGCCACTTTGTCGTATTTTCGTGTTTTTTTGCCTGGCGCCCCGCGGAGCGAAAATAAGACATGGCATATATCAGCCACCTTATAAAATAAAATACAAAAATAAGATAAAACATAGTACAACCCTTATATAATAGTAAGTGGTCTCATTTAAACATTTATATAATATCGTTTGAAAATCATAACTAACTCCTTTTCAATTAACAATCATGAGATTCAGTCAGAACGAAACAGTTCTGAAAAGGAAAACCACTGCAGTTGAAAGGTCTAAAAACAAAATATTTGATTTTTTCACATTGATCAACTGGGGCATGGAAAGATTTTAATGTAAAATGCTAAAATATTTTAATGTACCTAATATCTATTTGAAAATCGTATTTTTGTTCGATTTTTAGCTCGATTTGAGTAAAAGGCGTTTGAATGCTTTTCGTTTTTCATTTTTAGGCCATTTTTCACAATTCTTATAATAATTCTGAAATCAAACTGGATTGAAAAATTCATCTGAAATTTTGCACAACAGTTATTGGCCAAGATTTTCATTAAATGATTCTAACTTTTCCAGTCCCATGTCAATTAAAACATCATTGGAGATTCTTTAAACGAAATTAAAATATTTCTGTGGGGTAACTTTTCAAAACATATAGGAGGGACAAAATTATCTTCACCGATATATCAGCTCCGGACCGAAGAAGCTTTTTTACATCGCCACAAAAAAAACCCTTAATTTTTCTTGAAAGAACTACCTGACGAGATATTTTTCTTCTGGCCAAGACCCACTTCAACAAACTTATTTATATTGATTAAAGATCGTCTTAAAATACATTATACCAAATTCTTATACAATCTGTTAGTTCCTTAAAGTGTTTTTATTTTTATTGTACACGTTTAGATTATTTGATAGACTCTTTTCTGGCAAACTATTTTCTTGTTTTTAGAATGAAAAGTAGAGTTGCAAAGCTTACAATTGGCCTAAATCCAGCAAATTGCTATATATTAATTAAACGTGATTTGATTCTATTTGAAAAAATTAACACGTTCTTATGGTTTAATTTTAGACATTTAAGGTTACAATTATAAACTGTTTATACTTGGCATTATCATACAATATGATATCAGAAACACTTTAGCAAAAGGGACAATACAACAAATCTTCTTTTGAATTAAAACAGCTTTTAAGCACTCACTTTTAAACTTTGTAATTATTTTTTTCTATTCGAAGAGACTTTATGGGGAGCGGTAGCCTTGTCGTTAAGGTGTCTGCCTCTTAAACCAGGGAGCATAGGTTCGAGCCCTACTAAAGTCACGATCATAATTCCTCATATCGCAACAGTACTGGCTAGTTCCTGGAAGAACACTCGAAAGTGATTAATATAAGTTGCGAAAACTTGTTCCGCAATAGAGGTAAAACAACTATGTTAAAACGTTTATAAAGAAGCTGTTTTACTTACCGGATGGTCTTTTATTGCATCAAGTTTTATAAAAGCATGTTCGGAGGTAGATTGTACACTTTTTGATTTAGAATCCCAATCTACCGCATTCCGTATACTGTCAACAATCCAAGCACTAGTCTTATCCAAATTATTAGATAACGGTTTTGAATTCACATTACTTTGAAGTGAAACAATCAAAATCACTGATACTAGTAGTTTCTTGATATTATTTTTCATAGTTTTAACTTTATTTAAAAACTTATACTCCGAAATAATTTGTTAGAAATTAACAATGATTATTTTTTAAAGCAACGTTTAATCGTTCCAGTCGAAAATTAATTTGTTTTTATGGAGGTTTCAACACGATGCTTATTTCACTTTTTTCTGCTTATCCCTTTAAAAATTGATTACTATATTTGCAGCAATTTCAAATTTCAAGAGAAAACTCCAAGAAAAGAGATTTAAAATTACTTAAGCATCTCTAGTACATTTTTTCTTAAGAAATAATGCTCTTTGACAATGTTCGGTGAACTATACCTCCGTCTTTTTACTTAATACGTTCAAGCGTCTACTGTTATCACATAAAAATCAGTTATATATACATATAACAATGACTGAGTGAAACTAATAATATAGGCAAGCATTTCATTATTTTCATGTCATCTTTACTTTGTCATTTATTGACAAGCGACGACGGGCTAATTATAAGCGTTGCTATGTAAAACACGTTAAGTTACAACGTTATCAATTAACGTTAAGGAAGAAGAACGCTCTATCTCGACTAACGTAACGGCATTGGCGGTGAATAAAAGTAAGATTTGTTTAGAAAAATGAGGTAAGTATGATAAAGGGCATCGTGTCTTGTATCTTAACAATTTAAATCTCTGTCCAGTAACCTGCTTTCAGAGGTCAAAGTTACAACGTTAATTTACTATACGCCGTGATCCTGTTTTTGTTGGTGGCTGGAGTTATACAACTGGTATTGTTGAACTTGTCGTCAAATTAGTTATACAATATGGCTCTTTAATATATTCGAGTTTGAATCTCAAAGGTCAGTGGAAAATGAAAACCCATATAGGCGATATCTCACTCTAAACAATACAAATTGCGTGATGGAAGTAAGCTAGTTTGTTTAAGAATTTTTACGTACATCTCTTGAATAACAGTGACAAATCACTTATTAAATATTTATAACGAAATAGTAACATATCTATTTTGGTTGATGCCAAAACATTTATAAAAAGACCATGTAGCAATTATCAGTATTTTCAAATCTCCAATTTGTGCATTATATATCTTTAAAGTAAATATGATTCTGATTCAAGCAATCCCTTGTACGCCCGGATAAAAAAGTTACGCATTCAACACGTGTATAACTGAACAGAAATAAAACTTTTCAAAAATGTTTGTTAGTAAGATATTTTTGTCTTTGTGATATTTTGTTTACAAATGAAATAAGTGAACCACCATCCTTTTATTTTTAAATATATTTTTATAACCAACAGCCTGCTGTTATAGCGATCACAATAACCTTTTGTCAACGACCAGACGTCAAATATATATGTATCAGCGTCCTCTTTGACAATTGCTTTTAGCTCGACTATTGGATAAGAATAAGTAGAGCTATCCTAGTCACCCGAACTTCGGCGTCGGCATAACCTCTTATCATATCCTCTTATGTTAAAGTTTTTGTACCATCTCAAATTGTTCCAGAGTTCATTGACATATGGCTTTGAAACTTTGCACACTTGTTCAGCATCATATCCCAAACCTGTAGACAAGAGGAGGTAACCCTATTAAGCATTTGGACAGAATTATGCCCCTTTTTAGACTTAGAATTTAAGTTCACGTTTGCGTAACACCTCCATTGACATATGGCTTCGAGACTTTGCACACTTGCTCATAACCGTGCCCCAACCTGTAGACAGGAGTAGATAATTCTTTTAAGCATTTTGACAGAATTATGCCCCTTTTCGAATTATAGTATACGTTAAAGTTTGCATACCATCTCAAATACTTTTAAAGTCCATTGACATATGGTTTTGAGACTTTGAACACTTGTGTTCATAAGCATGCCCCAACCTTGAGACAGGAGTAGGTTACTCTATTAAGCATTTTGACAGAATTATGCCCCTTTTCGACTTAGAATTTACGTGACAGATTAGGTACCACCTGAAATATTTTCATATTCCATTGACATCTGGTTTTGAAACAAGTTGAGATTTTATACACTTCTTTAAGAGCATAAAAGGCCTTTTTTGAACAGAGAAAATTTTACATTATCAAGGCTCTTTTATTATCAAGTACTAAGATTAGTCGAGCGTGCAGTCCTATCGACAGCTCTTGTTTAATTTCGAGAAAAATGCGATACAATTGAAGTTTTAGCAGACGACATTTTAAGCAAACATCAATTTTCCAAGGAGGAATGATAAAGGAAATCGTTACAATATGCGTCCCACCAAGAATCTAATTTTTATGACTTTTATTTATTTATTTTCCAAGAAACCTTGACAGTTGTAGCCACACAGCGATTTTTTAAAAAAAAGTTTTGTCTTAAAGTATACTTACAAAGTATCAAATATACTCAAACAAATAGGTGTGTATTCGGCACGTCAATTTCGTGCGCTGAAACTGATAATGATATTCAAATTAGTCCCATGACTGACAGTGTAGACAGTTATAAATACTAATAAATTAATAAATTACACAATAACGGTAATATACATAACCACTTTGCTTATATTAAACTGTATAAACCATATTCTTTATTTAAAAGAATAAGAAAATAAAGCCATAAAGGCCAAGGATGACATGTTAAACACTGAGCAACTGTTTACAGTTTGTACGCTAACAAGAGCACGTGTCTGGTATCATAAACACTTTCGTTCATATAGAATTCGGTTTTTAACCTAAATTCATGTCACATTTGTTTTGTTTTGTTTTCAAAGATACTTTTGTTCTATATACATAAACACACAGACACACATGCACGCACGCGCGTACACACACACAACAACAACAATATAATTTTAATTTACACTTTGACAATTAATTCATCAATTGGTTGTATCACTTATTATATGGTATTATACATGTTCATAATAAATATACTAAATGGTCTTTATGACTTTTGGTATACACTTTGACAATAAATACATGTATATTGATTGTTAATTGGTCATTTTAACTTAAGGCAAACACTTACAAATTAATATGTCAATAGTGGTATTAATATGAATTTATAACTTATTGCAAAATTATACACTTTTACAATTAATTTATAACTTATGGCATGCACTTTTACAATTAATTTATAACTTATTGCATACACTTTTACAATTAATTTATAACTTATTGCATACACTTTTACAATTAATATACTAATTGTCCTGT
The DNA here is from genome assembly GCF_026571515.1 of Ruditapes philippinarum. NCBI lineage: Eukaryota > Metazoa > Mollusca > Bivalvia > Venerida > Veneridae > Ruditapes > Ruditapes philippinarum. The sequence goes on from NW_026859471.1 coordinate 75,856, forward strand.
ATAATTCATTGCATAAATTTTCACAATTATTATATTAATTGGTTTGCATAACTTTCCAATTATTATATTTTTTGGTATTTATAACTTATGGACTTCATTTTCACAATTAATATATCAATTGGTCTTCATCACTTTTGGTATATAGTTTCACAATTAATATATCAATTGGTCTTCATCACTTTTGGTATACAGTTTAACAATTGATATATCAATTGGTCTTCGTCACTTTTGGTAAACAATTTCACATTACATGTATATCATTTGGTCTTCATCACTTTTGGTATATAGTTTCACAATTAATATATCAATTGGTCTTCATCACTTTTGGTATATAGTTTTACAATTAATTTATTAACTGGTCTTCTTCACTTTTAGTATACAGCTTAACAATTAATATATCAATTGGTCTTCATCACTTTTGGTATACAGTTTAACAATTGATATATCAATTGGTCTTCATCACTTTTGGTATACAGTTTCACAACTGATATATGTTCTCAAATATACATGTATATCAATTGATTTGAATAACTTATTGATTACATTTGGACAACTAATATATAAATCTGTTTGTATAACTAATGATATGCACTTTTACAGTTAATATATCAATTGTTTTTCATCAGTTATGGCATACATTTTGACAATTAATACATATTCTGGTCTCTTCCATTTTAGGTTTGCATTTTGAAATTTAATATATCAATTGCTTAAGACGATAATTTGTAGATACTTTGATAATGTGCTCCTGGCGCCTCTTTTAACCATAATGCGTTCTTGACAAAAGTCTCTTTTAATGTACGGCATTTTTTTCTTGTGCTAACTTGTTTTCAAGTGTCACCTTATCACTTACTAAAATCTATCAATTATTTCTTATGTATGCCTTGGTACACGCAAACATTTTCAAACGTAGTATAGCTACTTCTGGCAAATTTTCTTGAAATAATTTGTCACGAAAGTAAAACTATATATAAGTGTACCATATCATGGCTATGTTCTTCTTGTCGTGCGCCTTTTCACTCAATCTCTGCGCCTGTTCACACAGTCCCTGCACCTTTTCACAGATTCACTTCGCCTTTTCACACATTCTCTGCGCCTTTCACACAGTCACCCAAGTCGCAGCGATGAATGTTGCTGTACTCTACCTGTACCGTTCAGCTTTTATTCCGGTAGAGCGCGTTTTTGCTAAACGTCTTTGTCCTAGGAGTTGGCACCTTTGTAGTATGTATTTAGAGTATGTGCTCTGCTGTTTGGTTTCAAGTGCGACAGGAGCATTTTAGTAAATGAAAAAGCTTGAATTTGTAATGCATAATTATGTGCATTGAGTTTATGTCCCGATTGTCGCCTTTTGAAGTATGTGTTTAGCTTTGGACTTGAGACGAGACAGTTGCCATCATTGACTGCCTTAGGCTTCAGCAGTGTGTAGTGTCTCTGAATTTCTTGAAAAATAATTAAAAGAAATAGAAAAAAAGATAACATAAAATATTCTTAGGGTGTATAAATATTCCACAAATAAAATATATTGTTTGTTTTTGGTTTGTGTCATTACTAATCAGAACAGCCTCTGAGTTATCACAGTTGTGCTTTTGGTTAAAAACCATGATGACAGATCTATTTTAACTTTACCACACACAAACAAATATATATCCTATATATCAATATCAATAATATTGACCACAATTCAGTTGATTGATTATCGATTTTCATGAAAAAAAAAAGAAAAAAAAGTCAATAATGTCAAATATGTTCAATATGTAAGTTAAAGATATATCATTAAATCAATATATCAGTTTAAATAACTTTTTTTTTTTATAAATGAGACCGTATACATTTTTTATTTATATTACTTTCGCGAATGGAATTTTGCTAAACATCTATCTTTTATTGCGTATTTTGTTTGTATCATGTGTACTAATTGACCCTATTTCTAGTGAACAAATTTTAAAGTAAACAACAAGGATTTAGAAATAGGTAACATGCCTATTTATTTGTTTTGTTATGTGGATTGGGACGAATGTTTGGTGCTTACCTTGAGTCCGGCTCCAGTACAGATGCCATATAAGGAAATGTGGTCGTAACTCCCAGGCAAGAGAGTCCGGCACATAAACAACAATGAATCTGTACGTCTTTACAAGAGGGATATCACTCCGATCATTTTTGATTGAACTTAAAAAATAAAATATGGTCCCAAAGTGGTTAACAATATTTTGCTCTGATTAATATCTGTGTAACTTTCTTTTCGAGGCGAACATTCTGATAGAGTGTACTACACGTGCACATTTGTCACAGCTTAACTTTATTATCTAAATTTTAATTTACGTAAACATTTATTTACATTTATTTCACTATCTAAATTTTAATATACGTTTTCATTTATTATAACTATATCCGCTATTTCAATTTTAATACACGTTTACATTTATAGTAACTATACTTTACTTTCTAAATTTAGATATACGTGTACATTTATTGTAACTAACCCTTACTATCTAAATTTTTAATGTGAGTATACATTTATTGTTACTATATTTCACTATCTAAATTTAATATCCGTATACATTCAGCGTAACTTTACTTTAAATATCCGTTTACATTCATCGTAACTTTACTTTAAGTATACGTTTACATTCATCGTAACTTTACTTTAAGTATACGTTTACATTCATCGTAACTTTACTTTAAGTATACGTTTACATTCATCGTAACTTTACTTTAAATATACGTTTACATTTATCGTAACTTTACTTTAAGTATACGTTTACATTCATCGTAACTTTACTTTAAATATACGTTTACATTTATCGTAACTTTACTTTAAATATACGTTTACATTCATCGTAACTTTACTTTAAGTATACGTTTACATTCATCGTAACTTTACTTTAAGTATACGTTTACATTCATCGTAACTTTACTTTAAGTATACGTTTACATTCATCGTAACTTTACTTTAAATATACGTTTACATTTATCGTAACTTTACTTTAAGTATACGTTTACATTTATCGTAACTTTACTTTAAATATACGTTTACATTCATCGTAACTTTACTTTAAGTATACGTTTTACATTCATCGTAACGTTACTTTAAGTATACGTTTACATTCATCGTAACTTTACTTTAAGTATACGTTTACATTCATCGTAACTTTACTTTAAATATACGTTTACATTTATCGTAACTTTACTTTAAGTATACGTTTACATTTATCGTAACTTTACTTTAAATATACGTTTACATTCATCGTAACTTTACTTTAAGTATACGTTTACATTCATCGTAACTTTACTTTAAGTATACGTTTACATTCATCGTAACTTTACTTTAAGTATACGTTTACATTCATCGTAACTTTACTTTAAGTATACGTTTACATTCATCGTAACTTTACTTTAAATATACGTTTACATTTATCGTAACTTTACTTTAAGTATACGTTTACATTTATCGTAACTTTACTTTAAATATACGTTTACATTTATCGTAACTTTACTTTAAGTATACGTTTACATTCATCGTAACTTTACTTTAAATATACGTTTACATTTATCGTTTACATTTATCGTAACTATACTTTATTATCTAAACTTTAATATCCGTGTACATATATATCATAACTATACTTTTCTATCTAAATTTAAATTCACGAGTACATTTATCGTAACTTTACTTACAATTTTAATTTTAATATTCGTTTACATTTATGATAATTGTACTGAATAATTTAACTATAAGTTTCCTTTTTATGGTAACTGTACTTTTTAAATTTCAATATGCGTTTTCATTTATCGTAACTGTACTTTTATACCTTCAATATACCTTTACATTTATCGTAATTTCATCGTTTTATCGTAACTGTTCTTTACTGTCTAAATTTTCAGACATGTTTACATTTATCGTAACTATACTTTACTATTTAAGTTTTAATATATATTTATAATAACTTACTTTACTGTTTAAATGTTCTGTTTTCTTATATACGATTTCATTTATCACAACTATACTTTACTATCTATACTGAGTCATATTTGACATTGACCTTTACCTAGAGGTCAAATGAACTGTTAACAGGTGAGAAATTTCCGCTTGCCAGTAATAGACGTTTATAAGTATAAAAAACGTTTAAGTATATTTTTATAACGATGACTATTTTTAATTCGTCCAATTTCGTAACTTCGACAAATTCTTAAGACTAATAGATAATATCTTAATATATGAAATTTCAATACAATAAGATAATATTAAATAATTAGTACTTATTACTAACGATAAATGATGATGTTTTTTTTATACTTTTTTGTGATGATGTTTAATGCCTACCGAATAAGTTATTATACATAAGATTTAACAATTTAAAGAAAAATATTAAAAATTTGTTGTTGTATATGTTTTGCTTTATACTTTATAGCCGGTGCTAAGGGGCATGAAAGATGTTTAATTCTTTACTTTCCTTGATCTCGATTAGTTGACCCTTTGTCACAATTCTAATGATGTCTTTTCAAAACACGAAATTTGATATTCCCATAGGGTTTTCTAGGGCGGAAGCTAAATAATCAAGGCAATATATGTTTTTTTGGTATATAGATTGTATTGTTCTCTAGGGCGGAAGCTAAATAAACAAGGCAATGTGTGTTTTTTGGTATATAGATTGTATTACTATAGTTTTGATTGGCTCAGAATTCAAAAATAATTTACATAAAGATATTTTTTTCAGTTACAAGAACGATAGAGCCATCGAGAGTACTTGATATTTTTATACATTCCCACTAAAGTGAAAACTAATGTCTTTGCTTCATATACACAGATTTATACATATATTTATATATGTATCAAACTTTACGTTGGTGGTCAGTACATTGTCAAAAGGCCGTAAAACATAATGCTTTTCATATCAAGTTTATCATTTTACACATGTTTCATAATGTTCATGCATAAGAAAAAGATGTACCACAGTTACCACTGGGACAACAAAAGGCCATGTTTTATTGACATACTTGAGGTCAAAGTAATGTCGAGTGAAATTGTCCTCATAGAATACACGCTTGACAACTTCAGTCTTAACTGTCACACTTTAATTACCACCATGTAAACAACGCAGTTGCTGTCTTACAATCCACGATACCTGCTACGAAACCATTGCCGTATTTTTCGTAAAATATGTAACAGTTTTTGTCAACCCGTCCGTGCTTTGCCTTGTGCCCCTGTCCTGTTTTTGTTTAGTGTCCTGCTTAAACAGTGGCTACCAAAGCAATTCTGCAACATTTCCAATTTTACTGTTTTAATTATTGTTTATGATTTCACATTTATTTTTTTACATAATGTACATGTGCAGACGTTAAAATATTTGTTTTGATATATTTGAATTATTTGGAATTTTCTATTTCAATCTTTTCTAAGTAAATTTCTCTGGGAAACGTTTGAGAAAATCATAAAATGAGCTGCGTCATGGCAAAAAATCAACATAATGCGTTTGCGACCAGCGCAGTCGGGATCAGGATCCATGCTGTTTGCTTTCAGTTTCTCTACTTGTAATAGGGTTTGTAAGCGAACAGCATGAATTCTGATCAGACTGCGCGGTAGCGCAGGATTGCCTGGATCCATGCTGGTCGCAAACCCACTTTGTTGGTTTTGTCATGACGCAGCTCAAATGTAATGTAGGATCATGCTTCAAAAATGCCATTGCCTATAAGTAAGTCAACAGTTTACAATGAAAATGTTACCACTTTTATGAATAAAAAAACCCAAACAAGTGACATTTTTAATGATCGGGGGAAATCATTGTCACAATTGTTGTTTTATGTAAATGTATGACTTGTAAATTTTTGACATTTAAAGAGTCTGGATTTGGTACAAAACAGTAAATACACATTATGTGACAAGAAGACCAACTCACAATGTGATATTTTACCGACAAAATATAACATGTTCTCTCATGTATGTAACCGCTGCTTATACTGTTAACTTTAACATTACATTTAGAATAATAACTCGTTGAACATAAAAGAATGCCAAAGAAGGCAATATGAAAAATGTGCATCCTTGGCTTGACTGAGCCTGTTCAATGTTGGTATTGGTAAATATAACCCACCCCAGCACCGGCTCAAGATAAGTTCAACATTAAAGTAGGACAAATTTAGAATTTAGAAACACCAGTGGATATGTTTACAGAATATAATATGGTAAACAAGATCAACAAAGGAAGGCGACGTTCAATGAACGCAAGCCCCACACAACCCAGCAACAAGGACCAGTGGCGAGGAGCCCAGGAGGATCCCAAACTTTAGAAACTTTATAACTACATATAGATAGTTATAGCCAAAATTGATTTAATAATGTAAACCATGTAAATAAACAATAAAAAGAAATGTATTTAAAACACTGAAATATCAAAGCAAAACTATTAAAGGCACATTATGGCTTATAAACTAATATATGTTCTTTATTTTGAAACGATAGTCATGAGTGTTAAAATGTTTTAAATTTGGTTTTAAAGCATGTTAGATGCTTATTACCTATAGAAACAAGCGCTAAATTTGAAATAATTTGTCATAATAATAGCAATATATATATACAATGTAGTATTTTGACTTTCACATAAAATTCTAAACTAATTACCAAAAAGCAACAGACACAAGATATGATTTCGGTGATTGACCAAAACTATAATAGGACACTCAAAACAATAACGCATTTCAGGAATAAAAAATAAAGCATTTCTAGGGCATAAAGTTCCTTTAAGACCTTGCAGAGCTACTTTCATACTATTTAAATTTGAAATGTAAAATACAAGTATCATGCAGGAATACAAATGATATATACCCCGAAAAGAGTACAATTGTTTATTGTGTCAGAGAATCTTATAAAAGCGAAACTATAGGTTGTTGTGTCAAATATTAAATAAAAAAACTGTCATATTTGCAAATATATTTTTCAATCAAGTGGTTTGTATCCTTGAAATGTATCGCTAAATTACAATGTTTCAAGTATTTAAATATGAATACTTCAAGCTCTTTAAACTGAAAGCAATATGAAATATCACTCTTCAGTAATTATATATTTGGAATATTTACCTTTGATACTTTAAAAAATACTTGTAGGTGAAAGACTTTGCAGATTCTGTCAAGTGAATAAGGTTGAAGACGAAATACACTTCACGATTGAGTGTGAATGCAAAAATTAAAAAAGCGGCACTACTCTAGGAGGAATACAGCGCAACTGTCAAAGATGAATTTTTATTTGTCTGCAACTTATAAATTATCAAGCATAAGTCGCATTCAGCAAAATACATGATCACTGTTTCTGTAAATTATATATATATGATATAGTAAAATCTCATTCAAATTTCTAAAACCTTTACTAAGTAAATTTGTTTATAAGTACATTTTTTAATTCGAACCCAAAGAGGCAGGTGTCAGGTGAATACGTGATTAGTTATAATCACTTAATATGCAGATCTGATTTGATTTATATTTCATGCATATTCTGTCTTACATTGTGATATTTGCTACTGAACCACTGAAATAAAAATAATAAAATTACAATGATAATGTTTACATGTAAAGAAATGGTTAAGAAAAAAAGTAATATAAGAGGGAATAACTGTGATAATTGTAATTGGTAACAACTATAAGGACTTGCTCCCCTTAAATTTGAAAAATATGGACTGTTTGAAGGCATTCCTAACTATAGATCTCAATATTTAAACATATTCTTACTTAAACAATAATTCAAAAGATTGCCGGTTGAACGAAGTGAAGTGACCCCGTAGAATAATACCCAAGTCATTATTCTATTGGAATTTGCTCTCTATAAATTACTCGACTCTCTGTAAAGAAAAATGATCCCCAACAAATTTTTACTTTGAAATATATCATTGTGCTTATGTTACTGTTTGTCTGGCCAGCAAGGCTTTGAGGGTGCCGTGCCGCTTTGGGCGTTCTTTAGAGATTTAAATTTTCTTTATTACATAGAATTCTTATACTCTACAAGTAGGAAAATAGTCAAACAAGTATTAAAAATGTGCGGGGTAGGGTAACATTTTTATACGTGCTTCAAACATTTTGAGTAGAAACAATCATTTTGTTTGTGTTATTTGTTAGCTTGAATGCTATTATTTGTTTCTTCACAATAATCAATAGGAAAACACATTTTCATAAGGATGATTGTTAAGTGTGTTTTTAATACCTAAGCTTAAGTTCAGAAAAATATCCATCACGCTCAAGCCGTACGGTATAATTTTGTTTAAGTTCTTGCTTACGGGCGTCTTTAATTAAGGCATATATCTGACCAGTGTTGTCAATTTTCATTCCCTTATAGTGCCCATTAGGGTGGTCATACCTGAATTGAAAATTTAAGCTTTCCAGCGGTGGATTTATAATTATGTTTGAAATATGGCGAAATTGTTTTGAAGCCCTTAAATCATAAATGTTTTCTAAAGGTAGGAAATGTGACAAAAATTGCTTCACAGAAACTTCGAAGTATATAAAAAGAATCTTGAGAACGTAATATTTATCCGGACTTATTGACAACTTCAATTTCACTATTTTTCTTTTCAAATAAAAAAAATCCATCCGGCTTTTAAGCATAATGAAATGTAATTGCCGATGTGTTTTGTTTTAGATAGTTGCCTTTTGCAATTAGTGTATATTTTAGATAAACTGACTGCAGCATGATAAGAAATGAAAATGAATCAATAAGTACATTTGCCGAAATGTGCTAATTTTGTTCCTAAAATGCTAATTGAATGACAAACAGATTACATGTTGTCTGTAAGTTATCATTCTGTATTTACAGTAATTTAACGAATAACTAGCTCTTACGGAATAAAATGTGAACGAGGAAAATGCAAAAACCAAAAGGGATAAATTGCTTAAAGCATATTTTACCATTACGGTTGCCAAGTGTTCTGCGGTTAAAATCTAGTTGTCTGATACTTAATTATATTTACATTATTTTATACGACATTAAGATCAGCAAATAGAAAGGCGCTACAGTTTATCAGCCACATGTTCACTGTTATAAACTTTGCATTAAATGTCGCTGTAAATTCACTTCCTGTTTGTGTAACTTTGTTATAATGAAAAAAGAAAATCAATTTGAATGTTTTATTTATCCCCTACCTTAATACAACTCACACGTAGAGCTAGTTCAATGTTGTTGAATTTGTTTGCAGGGGAATGTAAAAATGGCAGATAAACTTTACCACCTACGGCTAAATTCAAAAGAATTTGCATTACTGTACAGTATTTTTTTGGCAAACTGGGTACTTTTTGGTAAAAAGAAATTAGAAGGAACTTTTTAATGTTGGTAAAGGCAGCGCAAAATTGAGAACGCTGCACGGCTTTGGTAAATGCAAGCCAACTGTACGCCCCTTAGGACCGGCTTTGGAATATTTCAACATTTTTACTAGTAGTTAAGTATATCCTAATCGAAAAAAATAGAAACTGTGCAGAACTAAATGAAATGATAACTTGAAAAGTAATACGAGGTATAAAAAGTAAGAAAACTATTCCATATAGCAAGACAACTATTCTAAAGAAAAGAAAAGTAAAGGCGATAATCATTTTTTTCAAGCGACAATGATTGTACCATTCCACGAGATGAAAAAATGGTGATGGCTATTACAAAACATGCCACAGGCTCAAGAATTGTGCTGAACAGTCATGATCAATGGCTTGAAATCTTACATCTCTTAGGAACCTTACGACACAAACGACACAAATACATATAATATAAAAAACAACAACAAAAAGAACAACAACAAAAAAAAACAATAAAAAACCCAACAAAACAATAACAACAAAAACATTATGAACTCTATTTTATAAATGAAAACGTATGGAAGAAAGGATGCGGGCGTTAATAGTAGATCGCATTGTAAAGTGGCAAGTCTTTTACTAATTATTATTAAATTTCAAACCAACGCCTTGTTTCAGAATATGCAAGAAAACAAACAAAAAACAAAACAACAAAGAAAAACAACAAACAAACAAACAAACAAAAAAAAACAAATGACACATCAAAAACAAGATTTTTTGTTACCCGACAGCATTTTCTGGCAAGAGAAAGAACATATAAATAAAGAAAACATAGGTTTTTGGTGTTTTGTTTAATATTTATTTATAAGTTAAAACAAAGAAACTAAATTGAGCGTTCATTTATCATTTATGAAGATTGTCGTCTGCTTTATTGGAATTGATGGAATAGCAAATGGAAATTGAATCAATGAATCTGTACAATCAAATATAAAATCAGATGTTTGATTGGTTGTCAACAGTTCTAATGTTATTATACTACCGCAATTGTCCCTCATTCCAAAAACAATGTAGTATGCATAATTGTACTTTCATGTAATTAGATACAGAATTCTTTCTTGAATAATTCGTGAATACTCTCCAAAAAGGTACTTTTGCAATGTATTTACCATTACATTTGCATATATTCAGGCTTAAGTGGGCAACAAATTTGTCCGATGAACGTATGTCACTTGAGTAGAGCTAATTTTATTCTCAATTTACTTTAAGTGTTCACAATAAGGAAGCTTGATATTTCCGCTTAAATCGTATTTCCGCATACATCGCAGGGATTTTTTAGCTTGTTTTATAGCCGATACTCATATTCCCAATTAAATATAGTAAATTATTTTCCCAATTCACAGGAAAAAAATCCCAAAATAAAAATATTTAATTACAATTGCTAAAATCAAAATTAAGGGCTTCTTCACTGTTATGGTGCTTAAATGTTTGAAGATGCCATCCAGGACAGTGATTCGTTGCATTCATTTAATAACTGCAAAAGTGAGTCATGCGTTAGTCCCGATTAAAAAAAATCAAAAAATCGCTGAAATGCCCATTTCCATGGGTATGGGTCATGCTCTCAAAATCCTTTAAAAACAAATCTGCATCGTATCTACGCTTACATCGTATGTTGTACGCTGATTTCTAAAGTCATAAAAAGAGAGTAATATGTTTAAAACGGTTTCAAATGCTGAAATAAGTATCTGTATTATATTGAAATAAAACGGTTTCATTGATAAAAATTCTACCTTTACAAAAATATGTGACAAAAAAAATTGGCACGAGTAAAAGGTGCCCGATTTCACCTTTGATGTTTACGTTCTGAAACTTGCATTTGTGCTAATGTTGTCGATATATGACGACTTAAGCCGGTACGAGATTTTGCGTTTTTATATTTCAAGAACATACTTTATCAAACCAATATTGCAATTAACACCTTAAAGTCATTGTTTTGTTTTCGGGGCTCTGTAAGGATCTCCATTTGCCAGTTATACATCTTATACCCTAGGTAAATTTAGTTTTATTAAAATTGTAGATTATAGTTTTATAGTTATGAATTCATGATTACAAATTTACAAATCTACAATTTCAACTTCAAGTAGCGAATTATAAATCGTGAATTCGTGAAGAAATTCGACATGTTAAGATTAATAGCTTACCATAAACACTTTTACAAGCTAATTCAATAGGCAAGTTAAAGGGACTGAAATAGAATAAATCAGAATTGTTTTAAAAAAATAGATAAAGACTAGCAAACAAACTTGAAGCTACTTGATAACGCAATGAAGTAGCAATTTCCGACAATTTATGTTTGAGCAAATCACATTATAAATTAATGGCTACAAATATAAAAGAATGTAAACAAATAGCAGAAATGAAATGGTGTTTAGACAATCTTATAAACAAATCACCAGAAAGAAATGAGCATGTTCAACATAATGGATGACTGTTTGTATGTGGTCTTTCTCTTTTATGTTAAATTTTGAATTCTACTGATTCTAGGAGGCATTGACATAATCTTGTCTTTTCCATTACCGTTCATAAACAGGCTCAATTAAACCGGGCCAGCAACATTGCCTTTTTTGCCGTTTTGGACGTTCTTTCGAGATTTGTTTTTCTCAGTTTTATTGTCACATCAATGTTAATTGTGCCGTGTGGAGGCCGTAAAATGTCGCTCCGATTTTCTCTATTTCAATCAGTTTAAAATGTTTCTTTCTGACATAAAGCATTAAATTCAATCAAAACGTATTTCTGTTCAAATTAATAAACTCTTAATAAACTCTACGTTTACACATTGATCTGCAAAATGCATCTACAATTTTACATCTCCTTTTCAGGTCTCTTCAAAGTAATTCAGTAAATTGTATTATCTTTATAAGATTATACCGTTCATCTTTCATCTTTCTTTTACAATTTCTTCTATGAAAATATTGAAGTCCACATTTTCATATATCATATCTGTATTTCACTATCAATATATATTTAATTTTACATTTCGCTATTAAATATAAATTTAGTTTTACACTGCAAAATCAAATATATTAAATTCTACATTCTACTAAAATAAATACAATTTTACATTCTGCTATCGATTATTCTTTACCAAATGTAGTCAATTTACATTGCTTTACAAAACAAATTAATTTTACACACTTTAAAGAAATATCATTTTCTGTAAATGTACGGATTTTTATACTGAAAGTTTAATATTGTTACCAACATACTTTTAAGGTGAGTAGCAGACATCGTTTTCTCTCATAGTAAAACATATCAACAAATAAATTCGTGAATTCGATTTTCTTTTTTACCTTTAGCCTGCTTTGAGGGACTGCAAAAGTGTTTGAACACAGCTTGGTATCAGTCCAGTTGGCGGATACCTTGGTGTCTGGTCCTTCTACCAAATTGTTATAAGTATGATTTCTAATCAGGTGTCGAGAATAATTAAGAACTTTTAGGACACCCCCCTCCCTCCCGAAAAAAAACACCCCCACTGACGACTCATACTTTAAAATCAAAAAATGAAATATATTCTATACATTCATTTCAAAAGCTGGTGGTTTATAAATCTGCATGAACTGTTGTTGTGTTTTTTTCAATCGAAATAATGAAACATTTGTTTGAAAGAAAACTTGTATTATGTGGACTTAACTCGTCAGACATATTTGCTTTAGTAGTATATTTAAAAACATTCACATGGATCCATTGTAAATTATAAAGAAATCTATATTTAGACATAAGAACGCATTCGATTGTAAAATCAATTATTATGTAACGAACTATGGCAAAAAAGATTTTGAACATAGACTTTACCGCTGAATGGAATGCATTATTTAAAAAAATAAAAGAGGCTTTTAGTTTTTATATTTAAATATAATTATATACACTTTGGAACACTAAAGAACATTGTCTATTTACCAGACAATTAGGTCTGTGCAAAATAAATGTATAACTTCACAATGATACATAAAAGGTACATTATACAAGAACAAATCCATTTATTAATAACTTCTCAAGAAAGGTCAAACATGACGTTTAAGTGTGGAATTAGACCATGTTAGTTGTTCGTTTCCTGAAAAATATGGCACTTAATTTGAAATATTTTGTCATAAAATTAGTAAAATGTAAACAAAGTAGAATTTTAACTTCCATACAAAAAATGAAATAACTATAACTATTATTATTGCCAAATAGCGGCACAAGAATAAAGGTAATTTAGATAATTGGTCAATAAGTAACTTTTTTGAAACTATAAAAGTATACCAAAATTAAAAAGCTTTAGAAACTAAAGTTGTAATTTCTTATGATAAATCGGTTGATTTGTGATTAAATATTCTGGTTTTAAACAAAGAAAGATTTTATAAAGTTTTACAAAGAAAAATGCTGAAACTTGAAGTGCTAAAACCCTGCAGTACTTTGCAATCCGACAAGGCTCTATACAAATGGATGTTTTATATTTTGATATTAAATTCTACATTCTAATTGAATTATTTCAAATTCAAGGGAAGATGAATCCGTTTCATATCTGACCATGATCATTTTCGTCTTGAAGCTCATTTTTATATTAAAATATTAAATTCCCATATATTTTAAATGGACTGTTCCAAAATCAAAGCACCATAAATTCATTTCACAAATTCAGCAGGTTAAAGGTTTAACTAGAAGGCTTTTCCGTGACTAAAATATTTAACAAAGTAATAGAATGTCTAAAGAACAAAACTATGTCGAGAAGATTTAACAGTGATAAGGCGTCAAATAAGATGAACAAAGTTCAAATTTTTCAGATGTCAGCAAGAGATATTAATGATCAATTATGAAAAAATAAAGTTGCCTTATATATTTGAGTCACCAGACATATACTATAAATTCAATAAACATCTACATTTAATTCTTATTTTTCATTTGTTATCATGAAATTGCTAAGCGTTATATCAGAAAAGACTTTCTATTATAATACTGATAAAGAATGTCAATATATTTTATATAAAGTGTACGTCTTAAAGTGATAACGTACCAGAATGATAAATGCTTACATGTTGACAGCAAAGTATGAATTAACATTGAACTTGCATTCAAGCAGAAAGCATTCAAACAGAAAGTGCAATATATTGTTCGAGTTTATATCTTTTATTTGAAATAGCACCTTAAAGATACAAAAAGTGATTTGGAAATTTGTGATCATTTTTTTGGCTGCTCTAAAGTGTGTTCCGTATTATACTTTTTGAATTATTAGTATTTTTAAACGGATTTTAAACTGGACTATACATTTCACGAAACAATTAAAGGTATGTGTATTTATTTTCTGATAATAAACCCTTTACATATACTATTTGTATGAACTTACTGTCATTGAACAGATAGCTATATGCTATTTGACATCACTCATGAGAAATAACAACATTGTATGGATTTTATCTTTTTAAAACCGAGCTGCGTAGATATCTTAATGAATGTAGAAGATTGAAATGCTAAGTTTTGTTTGTGATAAGCTTAAACGGATAAATGGCCACTATAAGTTATAAGATATTAAATATATTCATTTATGTTTGTTAAGTATGTAGTAAGATATAAACAAAATGCTGTCAAACGCAAATTAAATTTATACCTACTTAAATTCATGTATCGCAGAGCACCAAAAGGAACTTAATATTATACATTTTGGGCAGTATTGGACATTATTCGATATTTAACAATCATGCATCCGATCCGACGACAACCATTTCAGTCTGTAAAATATGTAAAATAAGGTTTTGGAAATTAATAACAGATTTGACTTCTATTAAACGGAATAAATATTGATCATAATTATTATGATATATGTTTGTGACAGCGTAAATAATATGATTTGTTAAATGACTTAAAGAGCTTACACTTTGCATAAAATATTATTCCGTTAAAAAACTTGTAAAAGAACCATCGACAATGTAGGCCCATTTGTAATCTCTTTATTTTTATTAATAGAGATGTCCATTGCTTTCCAAAATAACTGATGGAGGTTACACGTTTGTTATAATGATTTTTCATTGATGCAGTATAGTATGTGAATTGTAGGCCGATATGAAAACATTCCTATTCTTATCAATAAAGACTACCGTGCATTCAAATACTGGATAAAGTTCTTAAAATATGTTTTACAATACTGAGTAAACGTTGCTACTCAATTGTATACAATTTTATCTTTCAGAAATTGATAAATATCTTTACCCAATCATTTACAATCAACCTATACATACAATGAGATAATTGCAGCAATATGTGATAGAAATGTAGTGTTTTCTTTTCCCGAGACCGTGGTTATCGAAAGGCATGAGGTTATGATATGATGAATATGACTGATAGAATATATAGTAAATGTATAACACCAATAATTATTAAAAAATGTTTCTCAAAAAAGATACTCGGCGGCTGTGATAAACCCTGCCTTATCATTGATTGGCTACAAAAATATAAATACACGTATCTTATAAGAACGTATTGATACGATTAAATTGTTTATTTGATTTTTACAGATATAGCAGTATAATACATGTAATATATCAGAATTAAAATCTAAGCGATATTAAATGTTAATTCTAATTTAAAAATGATACAATAGCTTCAAATCTTTGTGTTGTTGCTTTAAAAACATTATAAAGAAGTTTTAAATTTACAGCCTTTGGCAGTCTATATATCATGTACAGCATTCGAATTAAGTTGAGGTGTGTACCTTATAGAAGTTCATCTTAAAGTCGTTTATTTACCGTCAAAAAGAGACATTTTAACATACTTAGAGTACCCTCAATAAAGTTATAAACAAACTTCACATTTTATGTTTCTGACACTCGTCGATCTCAGTGAATATACGAAACAAATAACATATACATGTACTTGATAGACTTTCCCTTTAAGTATTATTAGACCGGATTTATTTCGTTCAAATGTTGGGAGTTGAAATAAAAACACTTAACTTATTTTAAGAATTTACTGTCTGTTATTCATTATAATGTAAAATCTAAAGGCCTGTCTAAGCCAAAGCAGATCTTATAAAAGTCAGTATGGTCTTAACATTGATTTCCAGATACCGAGTGTTGTACCTTATACTTGGTCCGTATATTCGACAAATACATCCCGTACACGCCCGTATATGTAAAAAATACGGGACCGTATATCCCCGTATATCAGTATATTTTTCGCAGTGCTTAACGACAACGGGTATTTAAGTGTTTTTTCTTTAGTACTAACTTATTTATAATAGGCATAACGAGTACTGTGGGCTGTTTCAGATTATTACGTTAGTACCCTTAAGTAGTCAAATTTTGCGGATTCATAAGGAATAAATATAAATATCCCTTTGAATGCTGAATGATGAAAACGTAGCTAGTTTAGATGATCAAAGTTGAATGGTTAGTGATGCTTACACTGAGAAGGATGTTAAAACATATTGACCATTATCTATTAAATTAAATATAAAGACACTCAAATACATAAAGTATTTTAATGCTACAATGATATAGCTTTATGAAAAAACCTTATTAATAAGTAATTATTTACAGAGCAAATGTTCCTTTTAATTAAAATCCATTGAAGGACTTCATTTACAATTGACAGTGTAATAATGAATCAAATATATCTGCAAAAAGTAAAATGGTTAAGAATTTATACTAAAGGAAAGTTTTATCCCTTCATATCAATACTTTTATAAAGTGTTTTAAATAGCAAAGTTAAGTAATTGATATTAAAAAATATCAAATGTTTGAAAAAAAGTAACCACTCGAAAACAAACTTGAATGTACTTGTTCACAGAATGAAGTAGCAATTAATATATAATAATTAATTAATTAATATAATTAATTCATTTTTTTTATTAAACACTTATTCTATAAGAATTTTAAATAAAGGATAAATATTTTGAGCAGTCGACGATTTTTCTTGCATGCTAATAAAATATTTTATAAAGTTTTTTTTTTATATTTGATAGTCAATAAATCGCCATTAAATGTTTATATATGAATGTTATTAAATACCATTTTAAAAGATAAACTTCTATTATGTTGACATGTAACTCAGTAAAATATGTTTTCAATCATTGTGTTATCTATGAATTTTTTAAAAGACCTCCGCATTGAACCATTGTAAATAGTAAAGGAATCTAAATGTAGACATAAGTGCAAATTCAATACGTAAAAATCAATTATTATGTAAGGAACAATAACAAAAATAATTTTGAGCATTAAAAAAACCGCTGACTCAATTATATTAAGGTGTTAAATTTAAAAGTAATAGGAGAAGCTGTTGTAAGCCAAAGTTTAAATATAGATTTACACTCCAGTGAGAACTATACAGCAAGCCTGTTGATACACTAATTAATTAGTTTATGTAAAATAAATATCCAATGAAGGAATATCAAAAAATGTACTAATCAAAATAGTAAATATAAAGTATTATTATATGATCTAAAATTAGCTGCAATCTCATTGGTCCAAACTGTAGTCAACATAACTTTTTATAAAATCATATTCACTGGGTGTAGTATCATATTAACTGGCTGAATTGGATTTTCCAAGTCTAAATATAGATTGAGACTCATATTCAATGACCATACACCGTAGACTGTTAATTACGTGTGTTAATTAAAAAATAATTGTTGCGTTTTGTTCTTTATGGCATATTTCTCGATTGAAATATCATTACTTTACTGTTATACTTAAAGGCTAAACCGCATCGATGAGTATAAACTTGAATTACTTTTGTATGCGCAGCGTTCTCGTAGTCGTTGCACGCCTAACACGTGCGTCTTTTTTCCCGCGCTTCAACGAGGCAAAATTTGTACATGTATATAAGGTTGTACTTTTTCGTGATTTTTTTTTAATTCTTAGCCTATTCATATAATAAAACAATTGTTGACATATTGACTGAGGCGATAGCCGAGGTCAACGGTGAATATCACATCATATTCAATGGCTCACTAGTCATTAATTGTATAATAATCCAGCTTGCTAATGGTACATTTACATTACTTTTTAATGATAAATAAGTAATATATTTGAAAGGAAAAAAAATCTGGTTTAAATTAAAATATGATGTAAAGTGATACCAAGATAATAACCCTAAACCTATTGGAACAGAAACGATTACTCTTTGCTACTAGAAAGCTTCATATCTGTCTGACCAGGCTCTATATCATATGCGGCAATTTGTTTGTACTATTAAATCTTTTGTATTTTGACTATTGAAATGTGCTTTAAACATTTTGAGTAAAAAACAATCATTTTGCTTATGTGAATTGTTAGCTGAAGGCTATTATTTGTTTTTTCACAATAATCAGAATGAAAACAATTGCCATGAGGGAGATGTTATACATTATTATGTGTTATTTTTGCGTGTGAAAGACCCAAGCTTTAGTACAGACAAATATCTATCACGCGTAAACCGTCCGATAAATGTTTACTTAAATTTTGCATACATGTGTTTCTAATGACATGTATATACGTCTATATGACCTATCTTGTCAATTTTTTATTGCCTTATAGTGCCCATTAGGGTAGTCATACCTTAGGAACTTTTTATATTTTGATCTTAACATTTCCTTAATATAGTAATTTGAAAATTAAAGCTTTGGAGCGTTTGAAACATGGCGAAATTGGTTTGAACCCCTTAGCTCATAAATGTTTTATTAAGGTACGAAATGTGACAAAAGTTTTTATAAATAAATTTCGAAATATTTTGTAATTAATCTGTTCCTTAGCTCCTTAGCTAACTGACTGCAGCATGATAAGAAATGAAAATGAATCAATAAGTACATTTGCCGAATTGTACTAATTTCGTTCTTAAAATGCTAATTGAATGACATACAAATTGCATGTTGTCTGTAAGTTATCATTCTGTATTTGCAGTAATTTGACGAGTAACAAGCTCTTACGGAATGAAATTCGAACGAGGAAAATGCAAAAACCAAAAGGGATAAATTGCTTAAAGCATATTTATACCATTACGGTTGCCAAGCTGCCAAGTGTTCTGCGGTTTAAATCTAGTTGTCTGAGGCTTAATTATATTTACATTATTTTATACGACATTAAGATCAGCAAATAGAAAGGCGCTGCAGTTTATCAGCCACATGTTCACTGTAATAAACCTTGTATTAAATGTCGCTGTAAATTCACTTCCTGTTTGTGTAACTTTGTTACATTGAAAAAAGAAAATCAATTTGAATGTTATATTTATCTTTTACCTTAATACATCTCGGACTTAGAGCTAGATGCTATAATTTTTTGTCGGCAGATAAACTTTACCACCTACGGCTAACTTTAATAAAATTTGCATTTCTGTACAGTATTTTTTTGCAAACTGGATACTATCTAATTTTCTTTTTAGGAAACCTCCGCAGACGACAAATCACGTGACGTTACATATATAAACGTCATTATATTACACAATAAGCTAGAAAATGGAAAACTTTTAATATCTGTAAAGACAGCAAAATTGTAAACATTTAAATGAAAGCCAACTATATACGCCCCTTAGCACCGGCTTAGGAAGATTTCAACATTTTAAGTAGTTAGAATATATAATAAAAAAAGAGTCTTGTGCAGAACTAAATAAAATGAAAATTTGAAAAGTAATACGAGGTATAAAAAGTAAGAAAACTATTCCAAATAGCAAGACAACTATTTTAAAGAGCAAGAAAACTATTGTAAGGCGATTATTCGTTTTCAAACGAGAATAATGATTGTACAACTCTACGAGATGAAAAAAATGGTAATGGCAATTACAAAACATGTCACAGACACAAGAATCGTGCTGAACAGTCTTGATCAATGGTTTGAAATATTAAATCTCTTAGGAACCTTACGACACAAACAAAACTGATTTTACAGTAAAATGATAACAAATTGTAATACCCGTACCATTTTATTTGTGTAAAAGCTAAAATTTTGAATAAGTAGCCATAATATCACTCGGTTTTATTTATAAGTAAAAAAATCACATATAATACACCACCTCAAAAAAAAACAAAAAAACAAAAAAAACAACAACAACAAAAAACAACAAAAACAACAAAAAACAAAAGAAACCCAACAACAACAAATAAAAATAACAACAACAATAAAAACATTATGAACTGAAAGAAAGGATGCGGACGTTAATTGTCGATCACATAGTAAACGTGGCAAGACTTAACTATACCAACGCCTTATTTGTTTGAATATGCAACAAAAAAATTCCCGCAAGAGAAAAAAATATAAATGACAAAAAAAAACATGTTTTTTTTTTAACAAAAAAAAAACAAAACAAGTTAACTAAATTGAACGTTCATAAAACGTTTATGGAGATTGTCGTCTGCTATATTGGAACTGATGGAATAGCAAAATGAATCTGTAGAATCAAGTATAAAATCAGATGTTTGATTGGTTGTCAACAGTTCAAATGTTATTACACTCCCGCAATTGTCCCTAATTTCCGAAACAATGAAGCACCCATAATTGTACTTACATGTAATTAGATACAATACTCTTTCTGAAATAAAACGTGAAAACTCTCCAAAAAAGTACTTTTGCAAAAGTATTTACCATTTCATTTGCATATATTCAGGCTGAAGTGGGCAACAAATTTGCCCGATGAACGTATGTCACTTGAGCAGAGCTCATTTTATTGCCAATTTACTTAAAGTGTACACAATGAGAAAGCTTGATAATTCCGCTTACATCGTATTTCCGCATACGTCGCAAGGATTTTTTGGCTTGTTTTATAGCCGATACTCGGTCATATTCCCAATTGAATATATTATATTATTTTCCTAATCAACAGGAAAAAATTCCCAAAATAAAAATATTGAATTACAAATGCTAAAATAAAAAATAAGGGATTCTTCACTATTATGGTGCTTAAATGTTTGAAGATGCCATCCAAGACAGTGAGTCTTTGCATTCATTTAATCACTGCAAAATTAAGTCATGCGTTTTTTCCCCGATTTTTTTATACAAAACATCGCTGAAATTCCCAATTCCATGGGTATGGGTCATGTTCTCAAAATCCTTGAAAAAATATCTGCATCATATCTACGCTTACATCGTATGTAGTACGCTGATTTCTAAAGTCATAAAAAGAGAGTATTATGTTAAAACGGTTTCAAACGCTGAAATTAGTATATGTATTATATTTGAAATAAAACGGTTTCATTGATAAAAATTCTACCTTTACAAAAAATATGTCAAAAATAATTGTGTCAAGAGGAACAGGTGCCCGATTTCACCTTTGATGTTTACGTTCTGAAACTTGTATTTGTGCTAGTGTTGTGGATATACGACAACTTAAGCCGGTGCTAGATGGCCTGCGAGATGTTTCGTCTTTTTATATTTCAAGAACATACTTAATCAAACCAAGATTGCAATTTACACCTTAAAATCATTGTTTGTTTTCGGGGCTCTGTAAGGATCTCCTTTTGCCAGTTACACATCTTATACCCTAGGTAAATATAGTTTCATTATAATTCTTGTTTACAGTTTTATAGTTATGAATTCACGATTACAAATTTACGAATCTACAATTTCAACTTCAAGTTGCGAATTATAAATCATGAATTCGTGAAGATGAATTCAAGAAGTTGAAATATCATCACCGGTCTTTAGTACAGAAAAATCGATTACACAAATTCGACATGTTAAGATTAATAGTTTACCATAAACACTTTTACAAGCTAATTCAATAGGCAAGTTAAAAGGACTGAAATAGAATAAATCACAATTGTTTAAAAAATAGATAAGGCTGAGCAAACAAACTTGAAGCTACTTGTTAATGGAATGAAGTAGCAATTTCCGATAATTTATGTTTGAGCAAATCACATTATAAATTAACGGTTACAAATATAAAAGAATGTAAACATAGAGCAGCAATGAAATGGTGTTTAGACAATCTTATAAACAAATCACCAGAAAGAAATGAGCATGTTCAACATAATTGATGACTGTTTGTATGTGGTCTTTCTTTTAATGTTAAATGTTGAATTCTACTGGTGCTAGGAGGCGTGGACTGTATCTTGTCTTTTCCAGTACCGTTCATGAACAGGCTCAATTAAACCGGGCCAGCAACATCGTCTTTTTTGCCGTTTTGGACGTTCGTACGGGATTCCCGTTTTCTCAGTTTTATTGTCACATGAGTGTTAATTGTGCCGTGTGAAGGCCGTAAAAAGTCGCCCTGATTTTCTCTATTTCAATCTGTTTCTGACATGAAGCATTAAAGTCTATCAGAATGTATTTCTGTTCAATTTAATAAACTCTTAGTTTACGTATTTATCTACAAAATTCATCGACTAAATAAAGCTACAATTTTACATCTCCTTTTCAGGTCTCTACAAAGTAATCCAATAAATTGTATTATCCTTTTTAAGGATACGCGGTTCATCGTTCAGATAAAAAATAGTTTTACATTTTTTTAATGAAAAATATTGAAGCCCACATTTTTAATATCATATATCATATCTGCATTCCACTATCAAAATATATTTGATTAAACATGTCGCTATTAAATATATATTTAAGTTTAAATTCCACAATCAAATATATTAAAGTCTACATTCCACTAAACAAGTACAAATTGACATTCTGCTATGAGTTATTCATTTCCAAATGTAGTCAATTTCACATTGCTTTACAAAACAAAACAAGAAAAGCATTGATGCAAAGCATCAAAGGGCGTCCAAGCAAGAAATGCAGCAAGTGAAGATGAACTTGTACACATATGATGACAAGATATTCTTATAAACTACCATAAATGTATATCACTTATGAATGAGCGGACGAAAGACATTGTTCATTATGAACTTTGATTGGCATGCTAGAGATTAGAATATTACTTGTTATTTCTTTATGATCGTGGTTATTAATAGCAACGGATATGCATGTATGTAATCATTTATATTACATATGTGTAACGCATGATCAACACGTACCACACCTTTGTAATTGTCCCTTATTATGTTATCGCTATTAGCGAAGACCCCCTCTTAAGGTATCTGTTCACACTTTAAGTTAGTAAAAATATGACACTGGTTATATTACCATGTTGATCATGTTGAGCATAATTGTTTATTATACAATAATTGTAATATCTATTAATTTTAATAGAAAAAATACAAATTTTATGAATATTGTTTTCTTTTCATTTTTGTGTTTTATGTGCTATTTTAATACTGAGTTTTTACTACTCTTTTTTATTAAAATTGTAAAATAAATTTTAAGAATTCAATTGTCATATTGACCGACGATTATAAGTCAAAGCATAACTGGAAAAAGTCAGTAAATTATGGCTTATCTTTCAATATATAATATTGTTTATTCTTAAACCATGTACATGTACATTTGTATTTTTCTTTATCATTTTTTAAATTATCAATCAATTGAATAATTCATAAAATCTAATTTGTAACTTTGAATAATTCCTCGGCATCTTTACTAAACACGGATAACAAATTAAATAAAATGTTTCAAAGTTGATAATGTCATTTTAATACCATAAAATGTACCTTTTTCTCAATTATTGTACATATCACGGATTTATATTACATATAAATCCGTGTACATATAGATAAAATGAAACATGCTATTATTGTTGTTTTTTCTAATTGTAACGATATCAAACATCTACTCCAAAACCGGGAGAGACCGGACAATAAACGTGTGGTACTATTCGCCGGTCACTAGTAAATCCTGGTCAAAATAGACCGGGAGAGACCGGTTATTACCGATAGGAGTGATAAATAGATATATCTATAAATAGATTTTTGGAATATTTAGGTCATCAACTGATCATTCTAGGATACATGCACAACAATAACATACCATGATAACGTGTACTACAAAATGATAAATGAAAAACCCCGAAGAGCGCGATTTATTGACGGAAAAGGTTATTTCATTTGAAAATGTTTGCATTGCGAAATTCTCCAGTTCGCTATTCATTGTAACATATCGCGACATTTCATTCTTAATTAATAATCAAGCACCCTCATACCGATCGGAATGATCGGCTTTTATTATGACCGACTAAAAGGCTCGAGAAGTTGCTGTCGCCCTTTCACAAAATCTGATTTCATTCCATAAGGGCGCCGCGCTTCGGCGCGGACGCCAATAATTTTACACACTTTAAAGAAAAATCATCATTTTCTGTTAATGTAAGGATTTGTATACTGAAAGTTTGTTATTGCTATTAAATTACTTTAAATGTGAGTAGCACACATCGTTTTCTCTCAGAGTAAAACATATCAACAAATGAATTCGACTTTCTTTTAATCTTCAGCCTGATTAGTTGAACACAGCTTGGTACCAGTCCAGTTTGCAGATACCTCGGTATCTTGTCTGCTACCAAGCTGTTTGAAAAATTCAAATTTGATTTCGAGAATATTGAAGAACTTTCAGGACATGCCTACCTAAAAAAAAAACAACAACAGCACCCTTAAAGATCGTATACCTCAATTTTTTATGGTTTTAAATCATAAATAATAATGCTCAAATGAAGATTTATTATTATTGTAGGTTCCAAAAAGCCTATATTTGTAAAGATATTGCCAAATTTTCATTTCATGTTAATAAAGGGAGGTAATTAGAAACAAACTTATTTTATATAAAGTCTTAGTTAAATTCAGTAAGTAATGAATGCATATATCTTAATGATTACATATTAAAATTATAATATGTACAAATATTTGCAGTACATATTTTACATATTCTGCGATGTTTGTTAATTGTTTAAGAAGCATAATTATATACATATATAAAATTTCACTTAAGTAACAAAAAAAAAATATCCCCCTCCCCCGAAACCCTGGTAGTTTATAAATCTGCATAAACTGTTGTTGATGTTTTTTCCAATCGAAATAATGAAACATCAGTTTAAAAGAAAACTTCTATTATGTTGACTTAACTCGTCAGACATATTTCCTATAGTAGTATATTTAAAGACATTCACATGGATCCATTGTAAATTATAATGAAATCTAAATAGTAGAAGGCAT
Source organism: Ruditapes philippinarum (assembly GCF_026571515.1). Lineage (NCBI taxonomy): Eukaryota > Metazoa > Mollusca > Bivalvia > Venerida > Veneridae > Ruditapes > Ruditapes philippinarum. The sequence continues at coordinate 101,135 of NW_026859471.1, forward strand.
TCAATAGTAAAATCAATTATTATGTAAGGAACTATGGCAAAAAAAGATTTTGAACATAGACTTAACCGCTGAATGCATTATTTCAAAAAAATAAAAGAGGCTTTTATAGCCGCGTGGTTAGTTTTTGTATTTAAATATAAATATATACACTTTGGAACACTAAAGAACATTGTCTATTTACCATAAAATTAGGTCTTTGCAAAATAGATATATAACTTCACAATGATGCATAAAAGGTACATTATACAGAAACAAATAAATTTTACTTCTCAAGAGGGGTCAAACATGACGTTTAAGTGTGGATTTAGAGCATGTTAGTTGTTTGTTACCTGAAGAATGTAGCGCTAAATGTGAAATTATTTGTCATAAAAAGTATCAAAATGTAATCAAAGTAGTATTTTAACTTCCATACAAAAAATGAAATCACTATAACTGTACTAATTGCCAAAAAGCATCCCAAGAAAAAGGTAATTCAGATAATTGGCCAATAAGTAATATTTTTGAAACTATAAAAGTATACCAAAATTAAAAAGCTTTTGAAACATATATAATATTTTTCGTAAGTTGTTATTTCTTATGATACATTGGTTGATGTGTAATTAAATATTCTGGTTTTAAGCAAAGAAAGATTTTGTTAAGTTATACAAAGATAAATTACACATAAGCCTGCTGAAACCGGAAGTAATTATTCTTTGTCTCCAAAACCCTCCACTACTGTGCAATCCGACCAGGCTCTATACGAATGGAAGCTGACGCTTTCATATTTTGATATTCAATTCTCAAACATTCTAATTGGATTATTTCAAATTCAAGGGAAGATGAATCCGTTCCATATCTGACCATACTCCTTTTCGACTGGAAGCTCTTTTTTATATTTTAATACTAAATTCCCATATATTTTAAATGGACTGTTCCAGCAGCATAAATCTAATTCAGAAATTTAGCAAATGAAAGGGTTTAGCTAAAGGACTTTCCGTGACTAAAATATTAAACAGTGATAAAGTGTCTTAAAGAACAAACTATGTCAAGAATTTTAACAGTGATAATGTGTCAAATAAAATTAAAAAGTTCAAATTTTTCAGATGTCAGCAAAAGATATTAATGATCAATTATGAAAAAAATAAGTTGCTTAATATATTTGAGTCACCAGGCAGGACCTATATTCAATATACAATATACATCAACATTTAATTCTTATTTTTTCATTTGTTATCATGAAATTGTTAAGCGTTATATCAGAAAAGATTTGCTATTATACTCGTAATACTGATAAAGAATGTCAATATATTTTATATAAAGTGTACGTCCTGTTCTGATAACAGACCACAATGATAAATAAATTCATGCTTACATGTTTAAACAAAGCATGGATAAACATTGAACTTGCATTCAAACAGAAAAGTATTCAAACAGAAATATGTTGAATGTATATATTGATTTGAACAAGTATTTCAAAGCTAAAAGTGCAGAGACATAGATATCTATGTCTCTGAAAAGTGTTCTGGAAATTGGTAATCATTGCTTTTTATTTACAACAGGTGTGTTCCAAATTATATTCTTTTGGGTTATAAGCAATTTTTTGAAACGGATTTTAAACTGGACTATACATTTCACGAGACATGTAAAGGTATGTGCATTTATTTGCTGACAATAAAACACTTTACATGTACTTTTTGTATGAACTTCCATTGAACAGATAGATATGTGCTATTTGACATCACTCATGAAATATAACAACCTTGTATGGATTTTATCTTTTTAAAACCGAGCTGCGTAGATATTTTAATGAATGTAGAACATTGAAATGCTTAGTTTTGTTTGTGATAAGCTTAAAAGGATAAATGCCCAACTATAAGTTATTCAATATTGAATATATTTATTTACGTTTGTAAAGTAGTAGATATTAACAAAATGCTGTGAAACATAAATTAAATTTATACCATATTTTAATTCATGTATCGCAGAGCACCAAAAGGAACTTAATATTATACATTTCTGACAGTTAAAGGCATAATCCGATATCTTACAATCGTGTCTCCGATCCGACGACAATTATTTTATTCTGTAAAACGTGTAAATTATGTTTTTGGAAGTGAATAAAATAGTTTTGACTGTATCAAGTGAACTTCTATTAAATAGACATTTTAGTTTTTACGGAATAAAAATTGTTCGATTTATGATATATGGTTGTGACAGCCTTAATAATATGATTTGTTGATTTAATTAATGAACTTACATTTTGAGTAAAATGTTATTCCTATTAAAATGATTTGTAAAAGCAATCGAATATATAGGCCCATTTATAATCTTTTTATTCTTATTAATAGAGACGTCCAATAAAAATGCTTTCAAATAATTGATGAAAATTACAAATTTGTTTTGATGATTTTACATTGATGCGGTATAGTATGCGAATTGAAGGCCCATATATAATTTACCTATTCTTATTAATAAAGACTACCTTGTATTCAAATAATTGATAAATTTATTAAAATATGTTTTACAATACTGAGTAAGCATTTTTACTATATACAATATGATCTTTTAGAAATTGATAAATGTCCTAAATCCCCCATTTTTGCCCTTATCTTTTAAAATCAGTCTACTCATACATTGCAATGATTGCTACAATGTGTGTGTAGTGTTTTCTTTTTCTGAGACCGTGGTTGCGGAAAGGCATAATAACTATGGAAGATAGAATAAATTATATAAAAATATATATTAATCAAAAATAATTACTACTAAGAGATATTTTTACAAAGATGCTCTGTCGGGGTAATCCCTGTTTCATCTGAGAGTGGTAAATGCCGAGAGTCCACAGATAAAATATAAACAAATGTTTCTGATAAGAACGTGTAAATACAATTAAATAACTTATTTCATATCTGCAAATATAGCAGTATAAAACATGTACTATATCAGAATTAAAATCTAAGCGATATTTAATGTTAATCCTAATTTAAAAATGATACAATTACTACAAATTTTTGCGTTGTTGCTTAAAACATTATAAAGAAATTTTAAATTTACAGCCTTTAGTAGCTTATTTATCATACATGTATACATGTATTCTCTCGAATTAAGTTGAGGTGTGTACTTCAGAAAAGTTCATCTTAATGATGTCTATTTACCGTCAAACAGAGACATTATAACATTCTAAGAGTACTCTAAAGAAAGTTATAAACAAACTTCACAATTTATGTTTCTGACACACATCTATCGCAGTTGAATGCTTAGTGATGTTAGTTAAAACATATTGACCATTATCTATTAAAATAAATGTAAAGACACCCAAAAACATAAAGCATTTAAATTTTACAATGATATATCTTTATGAAAACCTTATTTACAATTAATTATTTACAGAGCAAATGTTCCTTTATAATAAAATCCATTTAAGTACTTCATTTACAATTGACAGAGTAACACTGGATCAAATATATCTGCAAACAGTAAAATGGCTAAGAATTTATACTTAAGGAAAGTTTTATCCCGACATATCAATACTTTTATAAAGTATTTTAAATAGCAAAGATAAGTAATCGAAAATAAAAAAAATATCAAATGTTTGAATAAAAGTAACCACTCGAAAACAAACTTGAATGTACTTGTTCACAGAATGAAGTAGCAATTTTCGACAGTTAATATATTTGAATACTGGTAGGTGAACAAATTGCATTATAAATAAATGGTTACAAATATAAAGAATGAAAAGAGATAGGAGATTTAAGTATTTTTATACACAATTTACCCGGAAAAATCAGCAGTTCAGATTTTAAGCTGGTTAAAACACAATAGAATGGTTCGTATGTGGTATTTAGTCAATATAAAAAAGTAACATGTTCCATGAAACGGTTTCTCTATTAATTAATTAAACACTATTTAAAACATTTCTCAAATAAATTGAACCAATTTTACATCCCTTTATCAAATACATTCAATTTAACATGATTTACCAATAAACACAGTATCACATTCAAGTAACAAAAGGATGCAGTTGAAATTCAGTTCACGTTAAAAATAATTTTTTTGTCTAATTCACCTACGTCCTGTGACCATTGATATCCCCTTGGGCAGATTCATGACATGGACAGCATCCGATATATCAAATAACGTTTAAATCGAACCTTTGTACTATGATTTACTTATCGACAATTCAGCTTTCTTTTTACCCTTTGTCTGTTAATATCGGTCGCAAAAGCACTTCACAGAAGCTTAATACCAGACCAGTTGTAAAGGTGCCAAGGTAATTATGAGAATCTTAGAGCAAACCATCAATTGTTTTATAATTCAAAACATATATTAATATAAGAATTTTGAAATTAAGCAATAAATATTTTGAGCAGCCGACGATTTTTCTTACATGTTAATAAAATATTTTATTAATTATTCTTTTTGATATTTAATAGTCAATAAATTGGCATTATTTTTTAATAATTGAAATACATGATATACCATTTTAAAAGATAACTTCTATTTTGTTGACATAACTCAGTAAGATATGTTTTCAATTCTCGTGTTATCTATGCATTTATTAAAAGACCTCCGCAATGAGCCATTGTAAATTGTAAAGATATCTAGATGTAAACATAAGTACGCATTCAATACGTGAAATCAATTATTATGTAAGGAACAATGACAAAAAATAATTTTGAGTATTAAATAAACCAATGACTCAATTTTATCAAGGAGTTAAATTTAGGTATAAGGTAGAAGTGTTAGTAGTATTAGGTAGTAGTTTTAGGAGAAGCTGTTGTAATTCTGGAAACAAAGTGATCCCTCGGAAGCATTAATCACAACAAAATAACATAAGAATTGCAGACTCGGTAAGCCATGGTTTAAATATAGATTCACACACTAGTGAGAACTAAAAAGCACACACGTTCATATACTCCATATAGTTTAAATAGTTTGTGCAACATGAATATCCAATAAAGGAATAACAAAAATATACTACTAATATAAGTAGAGTGCAAAATAATTATCCAGCTTTCCAATCATTTATTGACATTGATGTCTACTGATCATTGATTGATTTCGAATTCGATATTCTGGTTTTAAAAATAAAAATAGTTTGTAATTAATACAAAGGTAATTGACACTCCTGGAACTGAAAAAAATTAAGCTTTATCATGCATGCATATATGTCCAGTCAAACGAGGCTCTATACAGTTTGTAGCTATTGTTTATTTTTTATCCCTTAAATTGCAATTGACTGTTTCAAATTCAAAGCAGGATATATGCATTTAACAAATTTAGCAGGTTTGCTAGAAGACTTTTCCTTGACTAATTTATTTAACAAAGTGAAAAATGTCTTAAAGAACAAACTATGTCGATTAGTTTTAACAGTGATAAAGTGTCAAATAGAATGAACAATATTGGGACATTTTCATGTCAGCAAGATATATCCATGATCAGTTGTGAGAAAATTAGGTTGCTTAATATATTTGGGTTATCATGAAAATGTTAAGCGTTATATCAGAAAAGATTTGCTATTATAATACTGATAAAGAATGTCAATATATTTTATATAAAGTGTACGTTCTGTACTGATAACTACCACAATGATAAATAATTCATGCTTACATGTTCACAGCAAAATATTAATATTGAACTAGCATTCAAACAGAAAGTACAATATATATTGTTTGGATGTATATATTGATTTGAACAATTAAGTGTTTTAGAAATTTGTTATCACTGTTTTATACCTACCAAAAGTTTGTGCACGTGTCCCAAATATATTCTTTTGGATTATTAGATATTTTGTGAATGGGATTATAATCTTATGAAACACTTCACCCTCTTTATCTCCGTCTTGAAGGTATGTGCATTTATTTGTAGATAGAAAAATACTTTGCATATAGCACATATAGTACTTGTATGAACTTGCTGTAATTAAATAGATAGCTATAAACTATTTGACATCATGGATAAACTTGAATGTAAGACTCTGCAGAAATAACAAGCTTGTATAGATTAATATTTTTACACCAACCAACGTAGATATCTTAATGAATGTAGATCATTTGTTTGATTAAGTTGGCTTGTAATTAGCCTATCAAGATATATGGACAACTTATCATAAGTTAATATGTATTATTCATTTATGTGTAGATAATAACATACTGATGTCAAACTTAAATAATAATTAAATTTATGAGGTGCAGAGCAGCATCAAAATAAACTAAATATTATACATATTGAAAAGTTAGGGGCTTATATTTTCTGTATATATATATATATCAAAGTCTATATAATTCAGCAAAGTTTGTGAAATAAGTTTCAATCGTGCTACAAAATGTTAATTTATAAAGTTGCAGAAATTAAAAATAGATAAAAAAACCTATTAATAGTATTTAAAATGTCCATAGCTTGGGGTTTTCCTGTTTTGAAAAGCAAGCAATGAATTATTTTTTCAGGTCCACAATGATATCCTCAAATGATTAAACTTAAAATTGTGGATAGTAAGATGTACTGTCAAATAAATGTCAATTAACTACTGTGACTATATGGCTCACTGGTACAACAGAACATTTTTCAAAATCTATCAAAATATATAGATTCAAAATAAAAGAGATTGTTATATAATCCCGAGTGTGAAATGTTAAAGCAAACTAAAATGTAGGTCGGTTTATAATCATGTTCATTCGTAAGCTTATCAATAAAATCTTTTTTTGCCTTCAAATAATTGATATAGTTTTCAAATTTGTTTTGAATGAGTTTTCATTGATGCAGTATAGTACGTGAATTGCAGACCCAATAGTAAACTCCCTATTCTTATCAGTAAAGACTACCTTGCATTTAAATAGTTGATCGTTTTTACAATACTGAGTTTACATTGCGACTGTATACAAAACCATCTTTTAGAAATTGATAAATACCCTTAAACCTTCTCTTGTGCCAAATCATTTACAATCAACCCATATATACAATGAGATAATTGCTGCAATATGTGATAGAAATGTAGTGTTTTCTTTTCCCGAGACCTGATGATAATTATGAAAGATAGAATATAATTATACATTTACAAAATTAAATGTATTAATTAACATCAATAATTATACAAAAATGTATCTTGAAAAAAGATACTAGGTTTGTTTAAACATATTTATTTAAGCTCGATTGCGAAACAAGTTCTTGCAACTTATATTAATCACTTTCGAGTCCGCTTCCTGGAACCAACCAGTACTGGTGTCATATGGAGAAACATGGTCGTGACCCGAGTAGGGCTAGAACCCATGATCTCTGGGTTGAGATACTCGGTTGTGATAAACCCTGCCTAACCAGTGATTGGTAAATTTTGGGAGTCTACAAATAAAACATAAATAAACGTATCTGATGTGAACGTGTTAATACGATTAAATAAGTTTTTTTTATTTCTGCAAATATAGCAGTATAATACACGTACTATGTAATTAAAATCTAAGCGATATAAATAATGAATGTTAATACAGATGAAAAATAGCTACAACAACTTTCCAAGTTATTTTTTGTTAAAAATATTACAAAGTTTTGACTTTAAAGCCTTTGGAAGTCTATATATCATATATAGCTCTCTTGAATTAAGTTGAGGTGTGTACCTAATAGAAGTTCATCTTAATGCTGTCTATTCACCGTCAAATGGAGACATTTTAACATTTTTGGAGTACCCTCAAAAAAGTTACAAACAAACTGAACAATTTATGTTTCTGACATCAGTCGATCTCAGTGAATATATAAAGCAGATAAATATAAGGCAGGATTTATTTCGTTAAAATGTTGGGAGTTTAAGTAAAACACTTAAACTTATAAAAAGAATTTACTGTCTGTCTGTCATTCATTTTAATCTATAATCAAAGATCCTGTCTTAGTCAGAGCAGATCTTATAAAAGTCAGTTTGGTCTTAACATTGTTTTTCGGGTAGCAAGTGTTGTATCTTTAGGTCAACGGGTATTTTTGTATTTTGTCTTAAGTACTGAATTACTTATAATAGACATAATGAAAAATGTAATCTGTTTCGTGTTATTATGTTAGTACCCTAACGTAGTCAAAGTTTGCGGATTCATTAAGAATAAATATAGATATACATTTGAATGCTGAATGATGATTACGCAGCTAGTTTTATCATTGGACCAAGTTGAACGTGTAGTGAAAATTCACTGACAAAGAGGTTTGCACACTTTAACCATTATTAAAATACCTGAATACCTGCGTAGACGCCTCAATACTTAAAGCAGTGAAATGCTACAATGGTATAGCGCTTTATGTAATCCTGATTAATAATTAATTATTTGCAGAGCAAATGTTCCTTTAAATTAAAATTCATTTAAGTACTTCATTTACAATTGACACTGTAACGATTGATCAATTATTAAAAGACAAATGGCTGAGAATTTACACTAAAGAGAAGTTTTATCCCTTCATATAAACAATATTAATAACAAAGAAAAATAACTGAATATAAAAAAAATTACAAATGTTAGAAAAAAAGATAACGACTTGAAAACAACTTTGAATATACTTGTTAACAGAATGAAGTAGCATTTTGATATTTTATATTTGAATACGGGTAGGTGATAAAATTGCCATATTAAGTAATGGTTACAATATAAATAGTGTAAAGATAGAGCTGATATAAGAATTTTATAAACAATTTATCCGGAAAAAATTCGCAGTTTAAAAAAACTTGATTAGATTTTTTGTGGTTTTATTGAATCTCTTTATCAAGCATGTTCAATATTACATGCCTTTACCAAATAAAATCAGTTCCATATTACTGTAACAAAAGGATGCAGTTATAAAAAAGAAGTTCCAGTTAAAAATAAGTTATTTTTGTCTCATTCACCTACTTCCTGTGACCATTGGTATCCCATTGGGTAGACGCATGGCATTGACATCAATCGATATGTTAAATAACGTTTTACTTGAACTTTGTATTATTATTTACTAATCGACTATTGAGACAACATAAGCATGATACCTGACCAGTTATAAGATACCAAGGTAATTAAAAGTAATTTAGAGCCAATCATCATTTTTTTTATATTCCAAAGCTATATTCTATAAGAAATTAAAATAAAGGATAAATGTTTTGAACAGTCGACGATTTGTTCTCGCATGTAAACAAAATATTTTATAAAATATTCCTTTTGATAATTGATAGTCAATAAATCGGCATTAATATTTTTTTTTATAATTGAAGGACACGAGATGCCATTTTAAAAGATAACTTCTTTTTTGTTGGCATAACTCAGTAAGATATGTTTTCAATTCTTGTGTTATCTATGCATTTATTAAAAGACCTCCGCAATGAACCATTGTAAATTGTAAAGATATCTAAATGTAGACATAAGAACGCATTCAATACGTAAAATCAATAAGTATGTAAGGAACAATGACAAAAAATAATTTTGAGCATTAAATAATCCACTGACTCAATCAAGGTATTAAATATAAAAGTAATTGGAGAACCTGTTGTAAGCCAAAGTTTAAATATAGATTTATACACAAGTGAGAACTATACAGCAAGCCCGTTTGATACTAGTTTAATTAGTTTGTGCAAAATAAATATCAAATAAAGGAATAACAAAAACATACTTATATTAGTAGAGTGCAAAAAATTTATCCAGCTATCTAATGATTCATTTACATTAATTTCTAATGAAAAATCAATTGATTTCATATTAAATAGTCTAAATTTAAAATAAAAATAGTTTGTTTGTAAATTAATACCAATATAATTGACGTTGCTGGAGCTGTAATTGATTAGCATTTGCCACCATAAGCATGTATATGTGTCCGGTCCAACCAGGTTCTATACTATTTATAGCTATTTTTATCTTGAATCCCTTATTTTTGAATGGAATGTTCCAAATTAAAAGCATTTCCACAGATTCAGCAGGTTAAGCTAGAAGACTTTTCCTTAACAAAAATATTCAACAATGTGGTAAAATGTCATAAAGAACAAACTATGACGAGGATTTTTTAAAGTGATAAAGTGTCGAATAAAATTAAAACGTTCAATTTTTTTCAGATGTCAGCAAAAGATATGAATGATCAATTATGAAAAATTTAAGTTGCTTAATATATTTTAGTCACCAGGCAGACGCTATTAATTCAAAATTTAATTCTTTTTTCATTTGTTATCACTAAATTGTTAAGCGTTATATCAGAAGAGATTTGCCATAACAATACTGATAAAGAATGTCAATATATTTTATATAAAGTGTACGTCCTGTACTGATAACCTGCCACAATGATAAATAATTTCATGCTTACATGTTTACAGCAAAGCATGAATAAATCTTGAACTTGCATTCAAACAAAAAGCATTCCAATAGAAAGTGCAGTATATTGTTCGGATGTATTATATTGCTCTGAACAAGTGCTTAAAAGATAAAAAGTTTTTTTTGGAAATTTGTTATCATTTATTTATATTTACCAAATGCGCGTTTAGATTCAAATATGTTTACAATACTAGCTTCGCATTGAAACTGTATATATAATCATCTTTTTGACACTTGTTGAAAAGCCTTAACCCCTCTATTCGCCCAATTCTTTTCTATCAACCCATATATAAAAAAGATTTTATTGTTGTAATATATTTTATGAATGTGGTGTTTTCTTCTGTTGTTAAACCGCATTGATCAAAAGAAGTACAAATGTGAAAAATAAAAAAGATAATAAATATGAAATAACAACTAACAAGTAATTATCAAAAATAAAAGATATTCAGTAAAATCTGGTTAAATCATTGCTTGGTTTAATGAAGTAATATTTTTCAAAGCTTAGTAAAGAGCTAACACAGGAATAAAATGTTCGACAAATGCCGTGACAAGGACGACAAATAGCCAATCAATGTACCGGATGTCAAGTTCGACACAAACAGTCAACGACCGAAAAATGCCAGTCAAGTTGTATATATGTTCCCTTATAGAATACAAACTCTCTATATGACAAAATAAAATAAAAATACATAGTTTGCATTCGTTTATCGTAGAATACGTTTATATAAAAGTATTTTTAAGGTTTTCAAATAACATATAAATGACTGTACTCAAAAGGCATGTAAGACAGAAAAAACCTTCTTGTGATTAAAACGTGATTTATATTTTAATAGCTTTATATGTAAGAAGAAAAAATAATTTATTTTGATGTTGTTGTTAAAAATACCATTTTAGCTGCGGCTGTTGTTGTAGTTGTTTTGAGATATTATAAACAAGTTTTGCAATTTAGTTCTCTGTATATTAAAGTTAACTCTCGAATCAAGGGGAGGTATGTATAGTTGTTACAAGTTGATCTTGAATCCGCCTTTTTATCCTAAAACGGAGACCTTTTTACTTTTTTAAGTACTCTTAATAAAAGCTCAAATCATCAACATACTGGAGAATCTATTTTTCTGTCACTTTTTGGTCTTAGTGACAAACAAATGTATACTTGATAGATTTTCCTTTGTAATAAGTGTAAGTAATAAAGACTGGATTAATTTCGTTAAAATGGTAAAGTTAAAGTAAACACTTAAATTTGTCATGTGAAGAATTTACTGTCTGTCTGTCATTCATTTGTATACATTATCGAAGTCTTCTATACCATATAAGTTGTGTAATAACAAAGTCCGTATACGTCTGAAATATCACTTATGATATAGACAATCCTTAATAATGATATAATTGAATAGTAATATTTTACTTTCAAAGAATGAAATGTAACTGGATGCAAATTGAATTTAAGTAATCATATTATTGACAAGATTGTATAGTAATGATTTTAAAATTTCCTGAAAAGAAGTTAAAACACTATAGCATTTTTGTGCTTACGAGATGACAGATGGTTCATTAAAATATTCATAAACAAATATATAATTGATAATGTTAATTGTGCTTGATTGATAAGATGCAATTGATCTTTAACTGAAAGTCAATGGAATTTCGTTAAATGACAATGTATGCGGAAAAAGATGTGTAAAATATATAAACAAGACTTATTTCTATTTTGATTAAACAATTTCATATCAATTTTTTGAGTGTGTGAAGTATGGTTAAATTTTACGTTGTATAAAATAGAGTAATTACAATTTTACAAATGTTTGTAGTGTTGTGAGAGATTTTAGATCAATTCACTTTGATATTAAATAAATCAAAAAGTGAAAAATGTCTTAATGGCTTATTGACGCGTCCTTTTGGCGAGGTTCATGTTATTAATGTCATTTAAAGACAATTTTAAAGCAGTGTAAATTAAAGAGCGCGTCATTTTCTCCCCGCTACAAAACCCATGGATATAAATTTTTGTTATAATGAGAAGTACTCGGATAAATATCTATGTAAGTTATCTTACGGTCCCCATAGATATGTTGAAATAACGAACGTATTACAGGCATTGCGATCACTGTTGAACATATATTGTTGTTTGCTCACTTAAAATTAGAATTTGTTGATGAAACGACCAAACAAATGTTAATGTATATCGAACTGTGATAAAGTTACCTGTTGTACATTCAATTTAATTCTTGTAATTTAAACATTTGTTAAGCGAAGCTTTGTGAATCAAAGAGCTTCTTTTTAAGCAGTTCATTTATAGAAATTCACAACAACAGTTATTGAATAAGAAAAGATAAAATAGTTAGATAAACACTACATAAAGTCAGCTAACAAGAGTTAAAAGGAATAGATAAATGTTAGACGTTTGAATAAAATGCACAGGTAGGGTTTTATTTAGATGACAAGAATTTAGCTCCATTTAAAAACATACTCGTCGCTCATCAATTTTAAGTTCTTTTCTTACAATTCCAAAAATATGTATAAAAAAGCAGAACTAACTTGATATAAAGCTAATAGTGGTTTCAATATTTATGATTGGCAATTAGCAATAGTCAGTAAAATGTAACATTCCTATAGCCTACCAAAATAAACTTGAGAACGGTTTTTAGGTTCCTTGAATACGATGAGAGAAGCTTAAATTCATTAATAAATAATTCTAAAAATTCATTCTCGTCGCTTAGAGCGTTCGGTCATCGCCTTTACACAACGCTGTAACGAGTCCAAGACGCCGGATACCGAATCGTGATGTAGATACAATACGGTTAACTGAAGTGGATTAGTTAATAATAAAATTAAAATACAAGCGAGGCGGACACTTAAGCAGACGAAATATTCCCGCATAGCAAAGGGTTGCTTCTTCATGTTTAAATGTTTAGGTTAGTGTGGTAAGATTCAATTAACACCTGAATTAAAAAGAATAATGAAATGAGTCAAAGAAACACACGATTTATTCGCATACACTTTCTACTCAATAAAGAAACTAAGTGGTCCCTCGGTTGAAAGCTTATTCTGTGTATCAAGAAAATTCCTGGAAAAACGTATCCCTTAAATGAATCATATGTGTCGAAACATTAATCTATACACTGTTTTCTAAACTGTATTTGGTATATAAATCGAATATTGTCCATTTGGTATATAATTCGTATTATGAGACAGAACTAAGCGGAATATTTTAGTTGAGGAAGACAAATATATCTTGTAGCTTTCAAATAAAGTTAAAAAGAGAACTTGTACGAACGATAAATAGCGTGGTTACTTGACGAACATTTGGTGACTCGACCGAATAACGGTGGTACAACGGAACAGTATGTTCGAGAGGGAAACTAGCTTAGTAAACCAAGCAGAACCTAGTTTCTCTCATGTCTGTCTATTGTTTTTAATTCGAAAATTGTTTGCATTAAAATAAAGCTATGATATATTAGCAGAACACTAATTTCTCAATCGCAAAGGTTAATTAAAATGTTGGTAAAGGTATTAATTTGATCAAATGTTTCATCAACGTAATCTTGTTTACAAGTGTGAAAAAGGCCGATGATGCCGTAAATTGAATAAATAGCATGACGGTGGTGTAAATAAAAACGGTCTTACTGAATTATAATATTAGCATTACCAGTATACAAACTCTATCTGTTATCCTTCAGGCTATGATTTTATACTTTGTGTCAAATTGTTGCTAAGCGAAATATTAAAGGGTAAATAAATAAACAGAAGAAAAAAGTCCAAACAAACAGCCAACTCACTGCTCCTTTCACTGATAAATATAATAATATTATATACTTTAAAAGATTAATTCAATAGTTTTGATTTTCTTCACTGTGTCCTATTATGCGTCTAACGTGCTTATTCATTACAGCTTTAGTCATGTGGTATTTTTATATAAATCTAGCAACGAATTCTAACTGCAATTAGGATTAGATATGACAAATTGTTCAAATAATCTTTTAAACAAGTATATAAAATATATTGAATCTGATTTTGATAGTCAATAAATGCATGAATGTTTAAATAATGAAGATAAGAGTATGCATTAATGTTATATGTGATGAATATAATGCAGCCAAGACAAGTTCCTAACATGTATTTAATGTAATTGCTACAAACGCGCATTTAAGTCATTGTAAATGTAAAGAAAACTAAATATAGGACATTTAGCATCAATGTAAATCAATTAAATATTGTAAGATACATGACAAAAAAATTTTGAGCAATTCAATAACACACAAATTAATCAGTGTTAATTTAAAAACTAATATGAGAAGCTGTTGTAACATAGATTTTACACACGAGATGAAGAATCTATCAGCAAGCTTGTTCAAAAAATAATAGTTTGTGGTGTACAAATAATCCCATAAGGAAATAACAAGAATCTAAAAAATTAGTATATATATAATTTTCAGCATTTCTAATAATACTTACATATTTAATGATAAACATGATAAACTTGAAAGAAGAAATAACTGGGTGTTTAAATCAAAAAATGTTGTAGTTATACAAGATAAACCCTAAACTATGAACAAGACGATTCTTTATCACTAGTAGCTTACACATCGGTTCATCTGAGCTGCGCTATAGTTCGATAGGCATTGGAATATTATATTTGAAATATTAAATCTTTTGTATTTGAATTTCGAATGGAACTGTTTCAAATTCAAGAATATAAATCTTTTTCACAGATTAACGTTTATGCTAGAAGTTCCTTGTACTAATAAATTATTTTAATATAATGATTTATAATTTCTTAAAGAATCTAAACTTTATGAGAATTGTTTTTTTTTTTTTTTTTTTTTTATTTTTTTTTTTTTTTTAAAATGTATAATATATTTTTGTTCCCAATATTTAAAGTTCAAATTTTTTCGAGGATTATCGTCATATTAATTAATTTTAGATAATTTTTATAAAATATTTTATTATTATTTTTATTGTTCACTAGTCTAAGTTACTCTTATTTTTTATTCAATTTTACATAAATATATTGATTTTTATATTTTTTTTCTTTTCATATTAATCCTATTTTTTTCTTCCTTGAAAATATTATTCTATTATAATCTTGATAAAGATATTTTCAATATTATTTTATTTATAATTGTTTATCTTTTCTTTTATATTCGAATTCACAATGAAATTTATGTTTTGTCTTAATGTTTTATAGTAAATTATATTTGATAATGACCGATAGATACTACAATTAAATCAGAAAGTGCAAGTATAATATTTTGTTTAGATTGTTTTATGTTTATATATGTTTATTTTAATAAGTGCTTTTGTATAGTTTGTTAAAGATAATTATTTTTCGGGATTAGATTTGTATAAATAATCTGTTTTCGTTCTTGATTAATATTGTTTTCCAATAAAATTTATTTACTTTTTTGATTTAAGGTTAATTTTTTAACGATTTTAAACTGTATCTAATCATTTTCTACTATTATCCTATATTAATAAAGTTATATTGCTTTATTTTGCTGGATAAGTTAAATCCCTGTACATTAACTTTTGTATAATTTTATTGTCTATGAACGATAGCAATATGTCCTATTTGATCATCACTCATGAGATAATTATACAACTTTGTATGTGATTTTTATACTTTTTAAAATCATAGCTTGCGATAGATATTTTCTAAATGATTTGGTATATCATTTGATATTATTTTCTATTTTATGATAGCTTTTAATAATGATATTAGGGGACTATTATGAATTAATATTTTATTCTAATTTTCTTTTTATTGCTGTTCATATTTAGTAACAATAATATTGTTAAATTATATTGTTTATGGTAATTTATATGTTTGTTGTGCTGAATAAAGTGAATCAATATGCTCAATATTAATTACAAATTTATAATAATTATTGAATTTGGCTTCAGTGATATAAATAGTTAATTAATATTAAGTGTTATAATTAAAGAACACTATTTTTTTGAGAAATACATAAATATGGTGATTTTTTTGATATAGCCTATTGTGTATATTTTTTTTGAAATTGTTTATTGTATATGATCAGGACAACGATAAAACTTAAAGTATAAAATTTATAAATATAAATTATTTCTTGAGCTTTTTTGAACTTTTATTTTAATTTTAATTAAAGGAAATTTACCATAAGGTATATGCCTCATAGATTATTCATAAAGCTGTTTCTATTTATTAACTAATTGACAGATATATTTCTTTTTACTGTTATAGTTAATTGTTTTTATTTATTGCTTTATTAATATAATTGATTGTTTTTTGTTATTATTGATTCTTAATTTTTAATATCTGTATCACTTTTTGTAATATCTGATATTTTTTTTCGTTATATATTATTTCTTTATATGGTTAATTTTTATTTTTTCTTAATTTTGTTCCTTTATTCTTAATGCAATTATTTTTTTGTATATATAACCTGCCGTTTATTTAATCTTCTAATATATATGTTTTGATTTTGTTATTGGTATTCTACATATTTTATACACATATATTTTAGTTTGTTAAGCACGACAGAGTAGTCCTATATAATGCACCTATTATTACAATAAAACTTCCTTCTTTAGATGTCAAATATTTTTACAATACTATCTTCGCTACTGAAAAACTATATATATAAGCATCTAATTTAAACTGTTGAAAAAGCCTAACCCTCTTTTTTGCCCCAATTCTTTTCAATCAACCCATATATAAAACATATATGATTGTTGTAATATATGTTAAATTGTGGTGTGTTTTCTCTTGCTGAAACTGCATTGAATCAGAAGAAATACAAATGTTAATAATAATATAGATGAAATAAATATAAAACAGAATAATGACTAACAAGTTATAATTAAAATAAAATATTCGGTTAAATCTGTTTAATCATTGACTAAGTAAAGATTATTATAATAGCAAGCTTAGTAAGATAACACCGGAAAATGTCGACAAATGGCCTTAAAGCGAAGACGAATAAGCGTAATGTATCGATTCAACGACCGAAAAATACATCAAGTTGCATATTGTACTCTATACAAATATCATAGTGAGAGAATAAATAATGTATAAACATGGATTGATAACATATCGTAGAATTTGTAATTATATACGTTTATAAGGTTTTCAAATATACATATAAATAATGACTGTATTCGAAGGATGTAGACAGAATTTTTTCATGCCGATAAAACGTCGGGAATATATGTTATAGTCTTTTAGAAGGGAATGATATAGAAAGAAAAAATTTAAGTCATTTTGATGTGTTGAAAAATACATTTAAACTGCCGGCTGTTGTTGTATTTGGTTTGAGATATCATGTTTAAAAAAGTTTTTGCATTTGATCATATCTCTGTATATCAAACTTATCTATTGAATTAAGGGGAAGTTGTTATATGTGAACAAGTTGAATCTTGAATCGACGCTTTATGCTAAAGGTACTTTTAACTTTTCGCACCTTAAATATAAAGCTCAATCATAACATACGGAGATTATATTTTTCTGTCATTTTCGATAACGAGTGACTAAACAAATGTAATTATTGATATTCTTCCGGTAATAAGTGTAACGTTCAAAGAATTGGATTAATTCGTTAAAAGTAAAGTACAGTAAAACACTAAATGGTCATAGTGAAGAATTCATGTCTTCCTCTGTCATTAATTTGTATAACAATCATTATCGAGGTTGTAAGCATAGTCTGTTGTTAATACAAAAGTTGGTAGAGTCTGAACATTTATTTTTTTGAGTGTAGTACCTTAATCATAAAGTATATGAATGATAAAATTTTACGTTCAAAGAATAAGCATGAAACTTGATGCAAATGTTGTTTGTAGTGATAAGTTTAGATTATATTCAACGTTGTATTGAATATGAATCAAATAAGTGTAAATTGTTTGATTGTTTGAAAGATGAAATGTAGATGTCCCTGTTTTTGTTAAGGTATAAGACGTTTCATAGAAGTCAAAGGCTGCACCATCATGTGTGGGTTCAAACCCATTGGAAGCAAACTTTTTAATGTTTGTTCTTTGTTTCTTTCTTTAGTAATATTCTGGTTATATAAAGAATTTGTACATGTTTTGAAAATCTTACTGACATAAAATCTTTGTTTCAAATTTTCAAAAAATGATATTTATAGCATTGAACTATACATTGCGCATAATTATGAATTTTGATTTTTCATTTCAACTTTTGCGAAAAGAAACTGCGACATTACAAGTTATTTGTATCGCCATCGAAAATAGATAGATAGATAGATAGATAGATTAATAAATAAATAAATAAATAAATAAATAAATAAATAAATAAATAAATAAATAAGTAAGAAATAGGAATCGACTGGGTCGTCGACAAGATCATATTTATCTTTATAAAAACAACAGCTCACACATCTTTCTTCATTTACCACCTTCGGCATACCTGAAATAAAAATCTTCCTTTATGCCTTAAACATCTCAATAAATTTCAAAATTTTATATAAAATCATTCATCAATATTTTCTTTAGCAATGAATAATGACCAAAACTATTGATTTGACCAGTATATAAATCAACGTGCTCATTTATGTAAAAAAAAACAAAAACAATTAAATCAATACTGCACTATTGACAACCTAAGAGTAATTCTATCGATTTAAACTTTCAAACTACTACATTCTTCAACAGAATGAAATGAAAGCAATGTTTGAATATCTTATCTATGCGATTATTTAGACATGTCCCTGACAACTTATATCTGGCTTTTATTTAAAATTAAGCCTGCACAATGTTGATCGTGTATTTGTTATGTTACGACACAGTTTGACGGTGTCGATATACTCAGTATTGTAATAATATACTCAACTATTGCATCAATATCATACAATTACTGACTTGTGAGCCATTGAATATGATGTGAAATGCACTGGCAGATGACATTTTGACCCGATGTCAATATGATTTACTGCATTAAATACCGGTTTTCGAATAATATTCAATAGCTCACTAGTCAATTATTTTTTTATAATATAAAAAGGCTTTCATAAAAAATCACAAAAAATACGGCCTTAAACAACTTTTGCCTGTTTCATTGAAGCGCAGGAAATAAGACGCACGTAAGCAATATGACGCCAGGCGTTCAACGACTACGCGAACGCTACATCAACAATATTATTTCAAGTTTTTACTTATCACTGTGGTGAAACCTTTAGCAACTATAGTAAAGTCATGATATTCTAATTGGAAAATATGCCTCAAAGAACAAAGACAATTTCGCCATTTTGTTATTTTATCAATACTTACGTAACAATGACTTAAAAATATTAAATACGGAAATTGTCGAAAGAAGACAAGAAAAGCGTCGTGTTTATTGCTTTATTGTCCAGCATGGGTCGATAAATACCTTTTCAATATGGTTCAAAATAATGAACATTTTGACGTATTGTTATTGCCTTTTTCTGCAGTGGGAGTTTTATTACTTTCAGCTTTTATTCAATATTGTTAAACTGGCACCACTCAATAAAGTCCTATCCGTTTGTGTATATCCGGTTTATCATGTATTACTAAATTCTTCCATTGTGTAACTTAATTAAGAATAATAGTTTATTACGTAAAAGATCCATTACCAATACCAAGGTGATACCATTATACTTCTATGAAATCACAATTACATAGTTTGTCTTGATCAAACTGTAAGTAGCATATCGACCTCCTCGCAAAAACGTCGTGAATCTCCGGATTTAGTAGAAGTTTTTTAAACGATTATAAAAAAGGCAGATACCCTTTCCAAGGGTGCTCGATGGTTAACGAATAAAAGTAGGACAAAAAAACTACCACGGTCTTTGTAAAAAATAACAAATTCAACTACAATACCGCTTTATTGTCTTGAAAAAAAAATGAACTGGACCGATGTAATATGTCAAGTCATTAAAATTGTACCTTAAAGATGACATATTAAAACATCGTCAATGATTTTTGTCTCAGTTTTACGTAGCAACATAATCAAGGTTGAAACTTATAACGATTGAGATAACGTTAAAGATCGTTTAGTTAAAGAATGCTTCTGTTTGACATTTATTCATCTTAAAAAAAGTTCATCAAAGTGCTTTGGATTTTTTGCCTTAAGTTGTCTCGAAAGAAACAATGTGTTTATAATGTGATATTGCAGTAAGACAAGGAAATGAAGGATGCAAATGATTCATAATAGTCCGAATTAAATAATATATATTAAATTTCAACATAAATGCGCTACACTGACATCTTCGAAATTATGTTAATAACTGTTCACGCGAAAGCAAAGACAAATTTGTACTTATTGTAATGTAAAAATATAACTGTGTCATATTTATTTTATATTCTTAAAATGAAGTTTGGTGTTTATTGGTGCGCTTGTACGTTTGTGCGTCCACTTGATCATATCCGGAATTGAACTTCTGTATAAATTGGAATGCAAAAATGTTATCTTTGATCAAATGGTGTACCGCACAATGTCCAGAGTCTATAGGGACCAATGTTAGGTTACTGACGCATTTCCTAGCACAACTTTGTCGTAGACCACGACTCATTTTGGAAAGAGTCTCATGTAATGTTAATGGTACGTTCCCTTAAGAAAAAAGTTAGTGTTGTAAATGCGTTCATGAATGATAGAGGCCAGAGTAACGTTAAATGTCCCCATTAGATAAAGGCTAAAATTAGAAGCTGGTGTTATGTTAACGAAGCGTCCACAAAAGATAAAAATAATTGTTATCTTGGCCAGATATATACTTGACATTAACAGCGTAATAGTTTAAATATAATGATTGGCAACAAAAGCACAAAGTAGTAACATGTAGTATTTCACATCAGACTACTTAACATTAACCTTGAAAGGTTTTAGGTTCCTTGAGAGGATGAAGGTCCTTTAAATCATTTATTCCAAAATATTCTAAAATTTATTTCGTCTTCTTAGAGCGTTCGTAATTGCCTTTTTGCAAACTGTTTGGCCAGTCCAGACCCCGAGTCCACTGAACTGTTGTTCAATTTACCATTTACCGTTTAAACCTGAAAGTGTTTTTTAAATTTAAGATAAAATTTTAAAATATTAAGGGCAGACGAACATTTAAGCAGACGGACAATTTAATTCCCGGCTTGCCAAAGGTTATATTTCTTCAGGTTGTTAAAACTTGATTTAAGGTACTGTTTGGTAAGGGATCAATAACACCCTGTAATTTAAAAAAGAACTAATGAAATGATTATAAAAACCCACTAGGTGATTTCCTGCCATTACCACTCTTTTACTGCCAAAGAAAAACTAGTGGTTCGTTTTTAAAAGCTATTTTCTGTTGTATCAAGAAAATTCCTGGAAAAACTATCCCTCTAATTTCATGATTACCATATACTGTTTCAAGACATAATCTCCCATTACTGTTATTTAAACTGTCATATTTGGTACCATAATTCGTAATATATGAAGAATAAATCTTTCTGTGGTAACATGTTTAGTTGAGGAAGGAAAAAATCATACCTATGTGAGACAATTTAAATCAATGTTAAATGAGAGTATAGTTTATATCATATTCTCGTCAAAAATATTAAAAAGAACTTTAAACAGTTAAGCGTTTCTTACGCATGAAGCAATGAAAAAGTTTTCAATATTTTCATATCACAATCAACGTTTTATCTTGGGATTTTCAGTGGGCAATGTTCGTCTGATTGCACCATTAGAAACATGCCAAGCTTTATTCACTGTTATATAATCCCCATTATTCTGCTGAGACAGATTACAACAGCTTTTGTAAATAACTTGGTTTACTAGACCGGAAATAGCTTTGTTACCAGACCGGAAACAGTTTGGTTCAAGACCGGAAATAGCCATGGTTTACCAAGCCAGGACGCCAGTTTCTTCTCAACGTCTCTTCCTTCGTAAATTGTTTTATAATTTCGAGAAGATTGGTATGCATTAAAAAACTTAACCAGACGACCATTTTTTTAGCAGACGACAAATTTTCCCAACATTCAAAGAGCTAATTCAAATGTTGAATGATAAGTGTTTATTTGATCAAACTGTTTCCATCACACGTATTATGTTTGTTTTACCAGTGTGAGAGAGGCTTGTTGCATGTCGTAATATTGCATTTCCCTGACGGGCGTGCCCCGTTGTAATAAATATATAAATGTCTTTCACTGATTAACTATTGATTAACGTGTATCCAAACATTCTTTCTTTTCTTTCAGCTTTTGATTTTATTATTTGTGTTGCAAATTGTGAAACAGGCGAAATCATTGATTGAGTATTTTACGGTTTATGTTTCATTTGGTAGATAAATGGGGTTAATAAATTATCGAAATTGTATAAAAAAATAAGAAAAAAAAAAAGAAACCAACCAACTTCACTTCATCCCTATCACTGTTTTATATCACTTTAAA
This sequence comes from Ruditapes philippinarum, assembly GCF_026571515.1. Taxonomy (NCBI): domain Eukaryota; kingdom Metazoa; phylum Mollusca; class Bivalvia; order Venerida; family Veneridae; genus Ruditapes; species Ruditapes philippinarum. The sequence goes on from NW_026859471.1 coordinate 123,757, forward strand.
ATGATATCATTTATAGTTTTGACTTCCTTTACTGTGTCAGTATCTATTTAGTCTTGGCGTCGCTGACTTATTCTGAAAGTTCTTGATGTTTGTTGTTTCTTTTTTATAGATTTTTAAGCAAAGGTATTTTAACTGCATATTAGGAGTTAATTAACAAAAAATTGTGTTCACAACTAAATTTTTAAATCAAGTAAATTAAAATTATAAATTGAAATTTGATGTTTTGATAGTCAATCAATCGTTCATCAAATATTTAAAAAAAAAGAAAAGATTTAAGATATGTCGAAAAAGTTCTGATATGTTGATATAAACTTAGGGAGACTTTTTCCACGATGGGTTCAATTTAATGTAATTGCTTAACAATACCGCGCAATTTAGCATTGGGTTAAATTAAATTGATGTTTGATAGTCAATCAATCGTTCATCAAAATTATTAAAAAATGAAAGATAAGACATCCTTTAACGTCTGATATGTTGATTAACTCAGGAAGACAAGGGTTTCAACGATGTTATTAATAATTTTACCTGATTATAATAAACCGCCGCATTTAGTTATTGTTTTAAATGTTAAAGAAATCTAAAATGTAGACAAAAGTACGCATTCAATACGTAAAAATCAAATTATTTTATGTAAGAAACAATAACAAAAAATATTTTTGAGCAATCTTAAATTAACTACTGACTCAATTATTATCACCGGTGTTTTAAATTTAAAAAGTAATAGGAGAAGCTTGTTTGGTAAGCCAAAAGTTTAGATATAGAAATTTACACACCAGTGAGAACCTTATACAACAAGTTCATATACTAGCTTTATTAGGGTTTTGACGTTGCAAAATTAATATTCCCCATTTGGAGGAATAGCAAAAAATACTAATTCAAAATTAGGTAAGGTGCCCAAAGTAACGAATCCAGCTTTCCAACACTCCATTTACATTACTTTCAAATGATAAATCGATTTTGATTTCTATGTTAATAGTCTGGTTCTTTAAAATCAAAATTAGTTCTGTAAATATACTTAGGTAATTGACACTGCTGGAACTTTAAAAGTTGATTAGCCTTTGGTCACAAGTAGCATGCACATATGTTCAGTGCCACCAGACTGTTTATTGAATCCCTAATATTTAAATCGACTGTTCCAAATTCAAAGCAAGATAAACCCATTTCACAAATTCAGCAGGTTTAGCTAAAAGACTTTTCCGTGACAAAAGAATTCAACAAAGTGATAAAATGTCTTAAAGAATAAATTTTGTCAAGAAGGTTTAACAATCAATGTGATAAAGTGTCGAAGAGAATGAACAAAGTTCAAATTTTTCGGATGTCAGCAAGAGATGTAAATGATCAAATTATGAAAAAAATTTAGTTGCTTTATATATTTGTGTCACCAGGCAGACACTAATAATTCAATATACATACATATTTAATTCTTATTTTTCATTAATTTTGTTATCACTAAATTATTAGTCGTTTAATCCGAAAAGATTTGCCATTGTAATACTGATAAAGAATGTAAATATATTTTATATAAAGTGTACGTCTTGTACAAATAACCTACCACAATGATAAATAATTCATGCTTACATGTTGACAGCAAAGTATGAATTAACATTGAACTTGCAATCAAATAGAAAGCATTCAAACAGAAAGTGCAATATATATTGTTTGGATGTATATATTGATTTGAACAATTGCCTTAAAGATACAAAAGTGATTTAGAAATTTGTGATCATTTTTTCCTGATATTAAGTGTGTTCCTTATAATATTCTTTCGAATTATTAGTATTTTATTTTGAAACGGATTTTAAACTGGACTATACATTTCACGAGACACGTAAAGGTATTTGCATTTATTTGCTGATAATAAATTCTTCACAAGTACTATTTGTATGAACTTACTGTCATTGAACAGATAGCTACATGCTATTAAACATCACTCATGAGAAATAACAACCCTGTATAAATTTTATCTTTTTCAAACCGAATTACGAAGATATTTTAATAAATGTAGATCATTTAAATGCCAAGTTTTGTTTGTGATAAGCTTAAAATGATAAATGGGCAACTATTAGTTATTAAATATTGAATATATTCATTTATATGTGTTAAGTCGTAATTGTTTACAAAATGCTGTCAAACATAAAATAAATTTATACCATACTTAAATTTATGTATCGCAGGGCACCAAAAGGAACTGGAACTTAATGATATACATTTCTGACAGTTAACGGCATAATCCAATATCTTACAATCATGTTTCCGATTCGACGACAATCATTTCATTCTGTAAAATGTGAAAGATATGATTTTGGAAGTGAATAACATATATTTGACTGTATTAAAATACAATGTATGAAATAAATGAACTTCTATTTAACAGTCATAATACTTTTTACGGAAAAGATATTGATCAAATTATGATATATGGTTGTGACAGCCTTTGTAATATGATTTGTTGATTGAATTAATGAACCTACATTTTGAATAAAAAATATTCCCGTTTAAACGTTTGTAAAAAGCAAACTAAAATGTAGGCCCGTTTGTTATCATGTTCATTCTTAAGCTTATCAATAAAAACATCTTTTTACCTTCAAATAATTGATAAAGTTTTCAAATTTTTGTTGAATGATTTTTCATTGATGCAGTATAGTATGTGAATTGGAGGCCGTTTTATAAACTTCTTATTCTTATCAATAAATTCTTACCTTGCATCGATATACTTGATATGTTTTACAATACTGAGTAAACATTGCTACTGTATACAATTTAATCTTTTTGAAATTGATAAATAACTTTAAAACCTTATCTTGTCCCCAATCATTTACCATCAACCCATACATACAATGAGAAAATTGCTACAATATATGCCAGAAATGTAGTGTTTTCTTTTTCTGAAACCTTTGTTGTCGAAAGGTCATAGTAAATACGAAAGACAGAACAAATAATAAATGTATGAAATAACAAAAAAAAATATCTACCAAAGATACATTTATAAAGATACTCTGCCGTGTTAATCCTTTTTTTATCTTCTGAGAGTCCACAAATAAACTGTAAATAAATGTATCTGATAAGAACATGTAAATACGATTTAATAATTTATTTGATATCTGTAAAGATAGCGTATAAAACAGGTACTATGTCAGAATTAAAATATAAGCGATATTAATTTTTAATACAGCTGATATATAATAGCTACAGCAATTTTTCATTTAGATTATTTTTTTTGTTAAATATTATAATAAAGTTTTGAATTTACAGCCATTGGAAGTCTATATATCATATGCAGCTCTCTTGAATTAAGTTGTGGTGTGTACCTGAAAGAAGTTGATCTTAATGCTGTCTATTTACTGTCAAATGGAGACATTTTAACATTCTTAGAGAACCCTCAATAAAATTATCAGCACACTTAAGAATTTATGTTTCTGACAGTCGTCGATTTCAGTGAATATACGAAACAAATAACATGTACCTGATAAGAAGTGTACGTGTTATACTGCCGGATTAATTGCGTTAACATGTTGGGACTTAAACACTTAAACTTACGGAAAGAATTTACTGTCTGTCTGTCATTCATTTCAATATAAAATCAAATGTCTTCAAAAGTTAATATGGTGTTGATATTTTTTCCGGATAGTCAATGTAGTACCTTAGGCCAACGAACATTTCATTATTTATTTTTTTTACTAAAGAAATTAAAATTGGTTAAACGAGTACTGTGGTCTGTTTCGGGTTTTTACATTATTACTCTAAAGTAGTCAAAAGTTTCAAATTCTTTAGAAATAAATAGGGATATCCCTTTGAATGCTGAATAATGAATATGCAGCGAACTTATATTTGGACAAATTTATGTAAAGAATTTACTGTCTCTCTGTCATTTATTTAGATACATGATCAAGGCCTTTTCTAAGGCAGAGCAGATCTTATAAGTTAGTATAGTATTGACATTGTTTTTCCGGACATTTATGGACATCGGGCATTTAAGTTCTTTCCCGTTAGTACTAAAGTACTATAAAATACGTATAACGAAAACTGTAGGCTGTTCCAGGTAACTTGCACTTTCTAGTAACGCGCATGAACAGGCTCTTTCAAAGCGAGCCTGCAATATTTTAAACTTTGTCGTTCTGGATATCTTTTATGTATCCTATTTCCCCCTATTTTATTGCCACATCGGTGTTATTTGTGCCGTGTGGAGGCCGTAAAATGTCGGCACGTACATATTATTAAAGATGTTATATTTTCGATTCTTGAAGATTGTTCAGCACGACATGATTTTTTGGGTGTATGTTTGTGGTCGTTTTAGTTGCTTCTATGTTATCCTCTTTATGGATGGTTGGTTCAAATATTCCTACTTTAATAATGTTGAATCACCAATTGGATATGTTGCCTGCTTTTTAAATTTGTTTTTTCTTATGTCTTATCTGTGATATGCAGGTTTCATAACTTTCTTTAGTTCTGTCCATTGTTTTCTTGTTTATTGCACACGCTTTCTTTTACTTGGGGATCCGTTTTTCATAGACTGGCAGAAAAGTGTCAAAACACTTCACAGAAACTTTGTACCAGACCACCAGTTACAGGGTGCCAAGGTAATTTAGAGTCAACGATTTAATTTGTTTTCTTATATTTCAAAAATATATTATAACAATTTAAAAATTAAGCATAAATATTTTGAGCAGACGGCAATTTCTCTTGCATGCTAGAAAATATTTTATAAAATATTCTTTTTGATATTTAATATTCAATAAATCGGCATTAAATGTTTATAATTGAAAGACATGAAATACCTGTTTAAAATTCTGTTTACATAACTCAGAAATTATTGTGTTATCTGTGAATTTATTAAAAGACCTTCGCAATGAACCATTGTTAATTGTAAAAATATCTAAATGTAGACATAAGAACGCATTCAATACGTAAAATCAATTATTATGTAAGGAACAATAAGAAAAGAATATTTTGAGCATTAAATAAACCACTGACTCAATTTTATCAAGGAGTTGAATTTAAAAGTATTAGGAAAGCTGTTGTAAGCCATGGTTTAAATATAGATTCACACACTAGTGAGAACTAAAGAGCACACACGTTCATATACTCCACATAGTTTAAATAGTTAGTGCAACATAAATATCCAATAAAGGGATAACAATAATATACTTATAATATAAGTAGAGTGCAAAATAATTATCCAGCTTTCCAATCATTTATTGACATTGATGTCTACTGATCATTGATTGATTTCGAATTTGATATTCTGGTTTTAAACATAAAAATAGTTTGTAATTAATACCAAGGTAATTGACACTCCTGGAACTGAAAAAAATTAAGCTTTTGTCATGCATGCATATATGTCCAGTCAAACGAGGCTCTATACAGTTTGTAGCTATTTTTTATCCCTTAAATTGCAATTGACTGTTTCAAATTCAAAGCAGGATATATGCATTTAACAAATTTAGCAGGTTTGCTGGAAGACTTTTCCTTGACTAATATATTTAACAAAGTGAAAAATGTCGTAAAGAACAAACTATGTCGATTAGTTTTAACAGTGATAAAGTGTCAAAATAAAATGAACAATGTTGGGACATTTTCATGTCAGCAAGATATATCCATGATCAGTTATGAGAAAAAATAGGTTGCTTAATATATTTGGGTCACCAGGCAGGACCTATTAATTCAATTTACATTAACATTTAATTCTTATTTTTTCATTTGTTATCATGAAAATTTAAAGCGTTATATCAGAAAAGATTTGCTATTATAATACTGATAAAGAATGTCAATATATTTTATATAAAGTGTACGTTCTATACTGATAACCTACCACAATGATAAATAAATTCATGCTAACATGTTCACAGCAAAGTATGAATTAACATTGAACTTGCATTCAAACAGAAAGCATTCAAACAGAAAGTGCAATATATTGTTGGATGTATATGTTGATTTGAACAATTGCCTTAAAGATAAAACAAGTGATTTAAAAATGTGTGATAATTTTTGCTGATCTGAAGTGTGTTCCGTATTATATTCTTTTGGATTATTAGCATTTTTAAACGGATTTTAAACTGGACTATACATTTCACGAAACACGTAAAGGTATGTGCATTTATTTGCTGATAATAAGCTCTTTACATATACTATTTGTATGAACTTACTGTCATTGAACAGATAGCTATATGATATTTGACATCACTCATAAGAAATAACAAACTTGTATGGATTTTATCTTTTTAAAACCGGGCTGCGAAGATATCTTAATGAATGTGGGGCATTTATATGTTAAGTTTTGCATGTGATAAGCTTAAAAGGATATATGAGGGACTATTTATAATTAAATTTTTAATATTCATTTGATGCTGTTCAATAGTTCATAACAAATTAAATGTTTAAATTATGGGTTTGTATATGTTTAATATTTATTAGGGGCTAAAATTGACAACAAAGTGCAATAAAAGTACAAAATGTAAACAAAACAAGATTTTGGCTTCCATATAAAATATTAAATCATGATAAGTGTATTAATTGAGAAAAAAAACACAGGAGCAAAAGATGGTTCAGGTTTATGACCAATTTGATTTTTTGAATAGTATAACAGGGCACAAAAGACCCCCCCCCCCCTCAAAAAATTTAGAAACAAGAAAAAATTAAAGCAGTTCTTAAGCTTTTATGGCTTTGACTTGTAATGATGCAGCAATAAAAAGGAAATATCCCATAAGAAGCCTCATAGATACCCAGGGCATGATTCTATGTATTAAACTATGACCAGAGTATGTGTTACTATATAACATGGTCGTAGTTGCCTCATTAATATGATTGTTTGAAAGACCTTAATTGTTAAACTTACACTTTGAATACTACAATGTTCATTTGAAAACGTTTGATAAAAGCTAAAACGGAATGAAGGCCCTAATGTTTCCTATTCTAAACAATATTTTGATAAAACCTACCATTAGTTCAAATAATTGATGAAGTTAACGCATCTTCTTTACAATACTCGCACAGTATATAGTTTGGTAGAAGCCAACGCGGAATATAGATTCCTATATAATGTACCTATTATTATCAATAAAGACTTCCCTATCATTTAGATATTTAGATGTTTACAACACTGGCTTTACATTGAAACTGTATATCATAATCATCTTTTCGAAACTTGTTGAAAAGATTTAACCCTTTTTTGCCCAATTTTTT
>NW_026859472.1:0-34759 GCF_026571515.1 Ruditapes philippinarum
AGAAAGGATCTTATGTTTCAGCTTTCGTCTACTTGAACTAAATTTGTAACAAGTTCCAAGATTTTTAAAACTGATCACAGGAAACAGTTTGTAGGGACGGGACAAACAGACGGACTGATAGAAATACTTGATTATTAATAAACGCTCTCTCGATTTTCCTTACACTATTCTAAAAATTATCATACATATAACACCTAATGAGTGTTCTCAAATGAACAGTTATAATGAGATATTAGATTAAACACATTAGTGTAGATATACTTTTAACACAAAATTATTATTTGAATAAAACAACTCAGAATAAGTTTCATTTTAAAAAATAATCGCGAAAACCTGATCATTAGTTTTTACATATTTTCAGCAGATATCTGAAAAAAACAACGTAAATATTGATAAAATATGTGCAATTCAAAAAAAAATTGAATTACAAAAACAACAACAACAACAACATTTATTCAGCATAAAGCAATATCTAACATCACTTCTAGCCTACATGTGAACATCTGTTTTAATTACACATGAAAAACAAACACTACAAGTTCTAAGACAAAAGAAAAGTCACAATTAAACATGAACAGCAATTTAAATGACAAACCTGTTTTGTTTAATTATAATTGGGATACATGATTATATATTAAGTACAAAGTGTAAAAAAGTAAAATGTATGATCAAGAAAAACTAGGGAAAGCTGATTATTAATTAATCAAGTTTTTTTCAAAGTTTATTTGCAAAGTCAATGTATTTTGAGAGATTTGCTATTTCTTTTTTATATTTTTGTCATCATTTAATGATCAAATTTATCTAAAGATGGCCATGTGTAATAATTACGTCGCAGATATTTCTTTCGAATATTTTAGTATAATCGGCAAGTTAATAGGAAGTAATATTCATTTTCAATCATATTTAGATTACAAAATTGACATATTCTTTCACTCCTTATTACAGTATTATACCTTCCTCGTTCAGTATCTAGGTTATGCGATGATAAGCAAAACCTAGTTAGTGCTATTTTGATTTTTTTGGTCTATCGAACATCGAAACCCATAATTGAAAGCCAGGTAATGTTATCAATAGATAATCAATGATGCATTTTGGCATTTCAGTCAAATTTCTGATTGCTATTTGATGCATTCACTGAACCGATTTGAAATTTTTACTTGCTCGATTTAAGTTTTCAAGAATTCAGCTGATATTCATACAAGTATGTATAAATTTCTAAAATTGTTACAGTCAAATAATAAAGGCGTTCTGATCAATCTGAGTAAATACATAAACTCAGCCAATAAAATTAGAAATGATTTTATGCCAAGAATTTAATAATGAAAGCGTTTTCTAGACTATAAGATAGACAGTATTAGTTAAAAGCGTATATGCATCAAGATTCTTACCATTTTTCTCATAAGGGAGAATTATCTTGACATGTTTGTATCGAAGTTATGTTCTTACAGTTGCAATACTTATGTTATCTTAAAATATATGTAATTACTACATAGGATTGTCATAACGTGCTGGTTCTTTAAACACCAACTTTGAAGTTATTCCAATTATGGTAATTTGTTCATTTTCTGTGAAACATTGAAAAAATGTTTGCTTATCACGTGCTTATCATTCATTTGTATGTATTTAATTTGATATTGTATTAACAAGATACATGTATTGTATACGTTAATAATTTTTTTGTTCTGTTATGTTCTGATATTGTAGATCAACGTAAAATGTAAAAGCACAAATGCATGGGCAATGCTACAAATAATTATAAAATTGGTCAAATGATTAATTTATTTAAACAAAACCAAGTAGCAAAATTGTAACTTTTTATTTTTGATTTAGAACATAATTTATTTCCACAATTTATAACATCATGCATAGTATTTATACCGGGAAATCAACAATTCAGCCAATTGTCCAAACGTTTTATTCAGGAAAATAACTTAAGCACTACAATGAGACATATTAAATAAGCAATTTATTGTTCAATTCGGTGTATGTTAAGCTTATATAATATAAAATAATGGTTTATTTCTTTATGACAATGCTTTTTAGTAAAACAGATATTGCGTGTGTAAAGGGATTGTCAGAAAAGTCTATACTTCACTAGTATCTGTTACTATTCCAAAATTCATGTTTAAACGCGTGAAAGGCAGAATCAAATTACTACAAAATGGCATTTCCGTATTTGGCTCGTTGTTGATTTTAACAACACAAATACATGTATAAACTTTTAAAATGATATTTAAGGAAAATCCTTGTATTTACAATTTAAATTTAGTTCTGTGGAATAGTGTTTTATGAATATGTCTTATGAAATCATACAGTTAGTTGTATGATGTCTTGTCAATAAATCCAGTTTATTCTGATGATGCGCTTTTTTAAAGGTCTACAAATATAAGTAATTTCTATATATAATAATTCAGTAAAATGTCCCTCTTTGTACAGTTTGCTTATATCAAGTCATAATTTGTATTGCATTTGTATGATTTATCAAATACAGACTACGTGAATTTTGCCCATTTCAAACATGAGCCCAGCAAACCTTCACAGCGACCATATTGGGACACTAAATTCTTGAATAATTTTAACAGTAACGTAGTTTTGAATAAACTGGAAAAATTAAATACCAATTAAACTCGCATCCACAATCAAAAAACACAGTTGGATACATAACAGAAGAGTAAGGGTTGCTTTTCTCAAATGCCGGCATGTAAAACCTTTCCTAAAACGTCTCCTTATAAAAATAGTTCACGTAATAGTTACAATAATACAACAAACAAAGCATGGTGCGGACCTAAATGTCAGCAAGCAAGAAACCATTACCATAAAGCTAAAGAAAAAAATATAGGCAGACACCAAATAATGACAATAAAAAAAACCTACGAAACGCAAGGAAAATTTCAACGGACAATGAATTATTACATAAGGAAACTTATCTTCTTCTGTCAAAGTCAAATTACGCTGATTTACGAATAGATTTGATGCTTAAACATTTTGATCATACTGTTCTACCAATTCTAACATACTGTTCCGAAATATGTGGGTTTGAAAATCTCAATCAACTGTAAAAGGTACACAATGACTTCCTTGCACATACTATTTATGTCAATTTTTATGTATTTTTTTGTAAACTTCAAAGCATACAACCATTTCATACTCTTATGTATCTATAAATGTAACTATGCACTTACCAGACAATGTACATTAAGTCCAATTCGCTATTAATATCTGATGAAATGATTTCACGGATTAATCTGTCACTGTTTTACGTGAACATGCCCCTATTCTGTATGGAACATTTTTTTTTAGTTTTTCTCCAGTATATTATCCAATTGCAAACTCTGAAATCTTTAATATAGCCGATCGTATACTAGTAGTAACTCAATTGACAATTATGCGAAATTTTATTCATAAATAGCGGACTAATTTTCCCGTTTTTTTCCCCATGAAAATTGTTCTTGATTCATAATAAATATTTAACAATGAGTTTAAAGCATCTTCAACCGGGTGACATCAGCATTTATTTAAAGTAGATTTAAAGTGAGCATTCCCCGTCTCCAGCCACCCATGTGTTCCTAAGTAACATTCAATTTTTCAAAAGTTATATTTCATTCTCTTTTCTCTCTTTCTCTCTTTCTTATGATATTGTAGCAATATTCTTTATGTTCAAAAACTTTTTAGCATAGACCACGGACTTTAATTAACAGTCCGTGCTTTGACACATCATATTTGATAGGTTGATGCATCTCAGATAGTACTGGTAGATGGCCCCTATTGATTTTAAGTTGATCTTCCCCATGGACGAAACCAAACTGACTGTTCATCACTGCGCACGCTCTATTTAAACTAGTGATTGCACCATCTCCGCAGTGAATAAAAACAATAATTTTGATTGGATGATAAAAATAAAACGTTTCTTGATACTGATTCTAACTTACCTGAACTGTTCTTTGTGCAAACTATTGAGTAATAAATAAACACTTGGAAACAAAAACACATCGCCGGATAATCTATTTAAAGTTATATCCTGATAAATTTATGAATAAATTGCTATCTATTTTTTAATGCAAATGGCGAACTAATAGAAAGGCAAGTATATGATACATTTTCGTCACACTGACAGCGTAAAATAATTATATGAGAAACAAATGTCTGTTATTAATCATTATACAAATCAATTAGCAAATTACATGCTGGGATCGTTAGATAGCAAACAGCGGGAAACAACATTTATATTATGTGAATCAGTCTACTAAAGGAAATACATAAATGTTCAAGTAATTTAGCAATACTTTTAAACAACATAAAAATATGTTCTAAAAGCATCATAAATGAAGGCTATACATCAGCTATACATAATGTTCTTTGTTGTCCTCTGCCACATTGACATTATCATGACCCAACACGATAACAAGAAGTAACAGAATCGTATACTAAAGTTGTGTGTGCGTCTTTTTATTTGCTTGTACAAATGTATTACATTCTCAATGTTCTTCAGACAATTACTATCTTCTATTTGTTGTACCTGTTTTGCTACTTATGTGTCAAAAAATTAGAGTGTTGATTCATTTATAAATTGATAAGCCACAAAAACTTGTTATGTGAAAGTTATACAGTGATTTGATTTATGATTTTTAACGTCCTGTTGCATATTATTTTCTGTCTTAAAACTCAATATAAAATGATGTTAGTACAGCATATAAAGCCGTTTCACAGAGAAAGCAAGTTATGTCATTATCTATTGTCTGAAAAATTTCTTGTAACTATTCCTACGTAAAACATGCAATATGATAAAGTTGATTTAAGTTTATTCCTATCTAAAGATGCAGAAAGGAAGCGATGAAAGAATCTTAGTCTCAGCAGTTTCTTTTTTGAAAATCTTCGTTTAATTTTACAATGATACATTATTGCTATACTTAACCTAATGTCAAGGGAAATATCATAATATCGTTGACATTTATAGGACGTTAAGATCAAGAAAAGATCTTGGCATGAATTCATTGATTAGATTTATATGTTGAGACAAACCTTTAAAACTGGAAAGTATCATAAAACTAAAAAAGTGAAGGCACGGATTCTACCGCTAGTTGTATATATGTTAGGACAAGGAATAAAATAATAAAGATGTTATAACAGGTCAGCAAATTTGGAATTTATAATCTGTTTTACACTTGCCCTTTTAAAGTAAGAACACAGATGGCTGTTGATTAAAACTGCCTTCTGTTATTTACAAGTTATTTACAGTCCTTAACAGAGCACACATTTCTCAGTAAAGTATGTACTACAGAAACATAAAACTGGAAATACATGTATAACATTTCAATAGGTTTTAACATGAATAACCACACAAGATCATCGGTTTTCGTTTTAAGTTGTCTTTTATCTATTTTCGTTTTTAAAATTGTGGAGGTTAATACAAGGTCAGTTTAAATTACGGCCATTGATTTGTTTAGAAGGCGCAATCGTGTGAATCCTTAAACGGTTAACATTGAAATTTGATAACAGTTGAAATATAAACGTTTGAAAACGCATACACTATTCTCCAATCTTTATATAAATGAACCCTGTTGGACGTCCATTCATTTGACAAAGGGAACGGCTCTCTTATAATGTTAAGTTTAAATACTAGTAATCATATAACGTATAAGAACTAAAAGCTTTTTACGCATGAATAAGTGACTAAAGGCGATTTAAAAGCTTTTTCGTCTGTCTTAGAGGTAATAATTTGAATAAATGATCTACTGTCTTCAGGTCGTTAACATTGTCCTTTCCGGAAAGTTGGTTGAACTTATCATTTGACTAGTCAGTCAAAATAGAATAATACTGTGTAGTACTACCTTGGAATGGTACATGTAGCAAGGTCATCGTGAAAAGTCTTTTTACATCATCGGCATAATTCTTTGGCTGACAATTTATCCCAGTTTCTGCTCATAAACCGTTGTTCAAAAGATCAACATAACCTTTTACAAATAATGAGTTCAGAAAGTAACTTTCATTTCCATTTTGGCTTTCATAAGGCCACTATTTGTATAATATTGTATCCATTTTGATGCATACACAATAAAATTGTATATTTATTGACAAAAGAATGAAGTTATGTACAAATTTCATAAATACATTAAATTAACTTACCTGTTTTGTAGTTTCATCAGTTTAGATTTATATGATTTAATGAAATGATGTACACAGTAAAAACATGATGATGCTATATTTATATTGTCGTATCGGCCTGGTAATATCTTTGAGGGATTTCTGAAGTCAAGGGGCAAGGATTGACATGAAAAGAAATGAAGAATTTCCATTTTGTTCGAAATAATTGTCCAGTAATATAAAGCTTTTATAATAATTAAACCTATGCTTAGTGTTATCCTAGATAAAATATATGAAATAGCGAAATAATGACCTTGCATAGCAAAGAGTCGATAAATATACCAAAAACGCTCATATTAACATGTAACCCGAAATATTGATGATTCTTCCTTGGAGATAAAAAATAAGACAACTTTCATTTTGATTTTGATGCAATGCTAAAACCAGGTAACTACTCATTATTTGATCAAATGCATCCTTTCATTATGTATCAAATAATGTTTCTCAAATAAGTTGTCAAAGATCTTTCAATTATTTAAGTCTGCAGTCTGATGAAAAAGGTATTCCAGTTTTCCAGTTCACGAAACATTGGTACTTATTACTTTTGAAATATTTGTTTTTATTTGAAATACTCGTATCTTATACAAGATGGATATTCATTATTTATGTACTTCATTTAATTTTGTCTGACATGATTAGATTGTCATTGAATAACAATAATCTTCCAACTAAATTATACAGGAAACATAAATGGATTTTGAGAAATACTTCATTAATAAAAGATATTAGGTGATTATTTAAGGTTTCATAGTGTAAATATTTATAGCAATCAGTAGGGAGTCAGTGGTTGCAACGGTAGTCCGTGGTCGCTATGAAGAGTCACTGGTTGCTATGGAAGTCATTCGTTGCAAGGGAAAGTCAATGATTGCTATGGGAAGTCACTGGTTGCTAAAGTGGTTCCCTGGTTTCTGTTGAAAGCCAGCGGTCGCTATGGAGAGGTAATGGCTGTTGTGGAAAGTTAGCGGCCGCTACGGGAAGTCAGTGGTTGCTTTGGGAAGTCACTGATAGTGACGGGCATTCACTGGGTGCTTAAGAAGTCTATGGTGGCCATGGGAAGTCACTGCTTGCTATGCGAGACACTGGTTGCTGTGAGGAGTCAATGGTTGCAACGGTAGTCTGTTGTCGCTATGAAGAGTCACTGGTTGCTATGGAAGTCATTCGTTGCAAGGGAAAGTCAATGATTGCTATGGAAGTCACTGGTTGCTAAGGTGTTTCACTGGTTGCTGTGGAAAGCCAGCGGTCGCTATGGAGAGGTTATGGCTGTTGTGGAATGTCAGCGGACGCTAGGGGAAGTCAGTGGTTGCTGTGGGAAGTCACTGATAGTGACGGACAGTCACTGGGTGCTGAAGAAGTCTATGGTGGCCATGGGAAGTCACTGCTCGCTATGCGAGACACTGGTTGCTGTGGGGAGTCAGTGGTTGCAACGGTAGTCCGTGTCGCTATAAAGAGTCACTGGTTGCTATGGAAGTCATTCGTTGCTACGGAAAGTCAATGGTTGCTATGGAAGTCACTGTTTGCTAAGGTGGTTCACTGGTTGCTGTGGAAAGACAGCGGTCGCTAAGGAGAGGTTATGGCTGTTGTGGAAAGTTAGCGGCCGCTAGGGGAAGTCAGTGGTTGCTAAGGGAAGTCACTGATAGTGACGGACATTCACTGGGTGCTTAAGAAGTCTATGGTGGCCATGGGAAGTCACTGCTTGCTATGCGAGACACTGGTTGCTGTGGGGAATCAATGGTTGCAACGGTAATCTGTTGTCGCTATGAAGAGTCACTGGTTGCTATGGAAGTCATTGGTTGCTAGGGAAAGTCAATGGATGCTATGGAAGTCACTTCTTGCTAAGGTGTTTCACTGGTTGCTGTGGAAAGACAGCGGTCGCTATGGAGAGGTTATGGCTGTTGTGGAATGTCAGCGGAATTTTGCTCACATCCTGCTTGGCATAATTCTATGTTTAAAATAGGTGGTTCTACTGCTTGTTTTTAAGATATGTAAATTGTGGTATTATATTGGTTAAAGACTTCCTAGACAAAAGAGGAAATTTGCGATCATTTGATGAATTTTTTACTAAGTTTGATATAAATACCAAATTTTTAGAGTATCAAAACATTAAAGAGTCTATTAGAAGATTTTTTACATCAGCTGTCTTTAAGACACCTACATCAGAAAGAGGAAATGCCTATTCAGCCTTAAGTTTAATGATCAAGATAATCAACAGCCAAAAGAAAGGATGTAGACCAATTTTTGATTCTATTCTTAGAGCAAATAAAATTATCATCTATTGCTAACAGAAAATGGGAAGATGAACTCAATTTAAATGATGATTTTAATTGGAATGGCATTTATAGGCTCCGTTTTAATATTACAAAGGATTCAAAATTACAATGTTTCAGTATAAAGTTAATCACAGGATACTGGCAACAAATTATCTTTTACATAAAATGAGAATAAAAGATGTTAATACATGTTCTTTTTGCAACAACCATATTGAAACTATAAAACATTTATTTTGGGATTGCCAATTAAGTTCTTCTTTTTGGGAAGATGTAAAATCATAAATTCAAAATGTACAGATGTTTACGCACAGTGGACCTTAACAGATATTATTCTAGGCAATAAACACTTAGATAATGCAACATTGAATGGAAAGTATACGCTATATCGATGCAAATTAAAGAACACAGTTCCACGCGTTCAACTTTTTAAAAATTATGTCGCTATTCTTTTGACAACACAATTATAAAGTGCAAAGAATTAAGGTTTCAAAGTTCGACAATTTATGGGGAAAATATATTTCTTTGCTGCCTAATTGAGACTAATGTTTTAAGATCATTTATATAGGCTTGATCCACCCTGTAGTGCACCCACTGCCCTTTTTTGTATCTTTATTTTTTAAAACACCTTGAATGACCTTCGTTTTTTTTAATCTTTCTTATGACATTAATGCATACATGTAAAGTATTCATGACAAGAGGTACAAATCTTAACTGGATATTAATTTTAAAATAGTAGGAGTTGTTTCCCTTGAATTAATGACATTTTTTCATTATAAGTTCAATGTAAAATTGGAATTGCCCTTCATGTTAAAGAAGTTCTATAATATTGTAAAGTAATAAGTTCCGAAAATGAGTCTTTTGCTAATGTTATACTTAAATAAGTCTGGTATTAAAAATTTGTCAACTCTGTTAAGATACTATTGAATTATTATCTTTATTATTGTAATAGGATGGGTATTTACGGAAATCTAAGTTAAAAGGTAAGAGTTACTATCTTTCTTACTTATTGCATGGTATATACAATATTATTCTCAATCAATCAAATTGTTGCAGTGAATACTGAATTGTATAAATAAGCTGACTTTGGCAATGTTAGCTAGGTTAGATACTGTACCTACTCTGGTCAGTACTACAAGGCTTGGCCTTGAAATATTAAACTGGATTTAGTCCTAAATACAAACGTTTACGTTTATTGTAATCGACCACATATAAATATATCATAAATACAATCTTAATTAAATAATAAGTAGAGTTATTCTTAATATAAAAATAAATATAATTTGACTAGTATACTAAGTCTTATTAAATTTGTGAGGGCTTTTAATATATATATAAAGCATTGATTGAAATTGTATTTACTAGTTGTTGTTGTTTAGTCCATCAGCTTTATATAGTGACACTTATATATACATCTTCTGAGCCCTGAGAATATACTCAAGTTATAATTTGTGATCGTTTGGTCTCTGTGTAAAGCATTGATTCTCATTAGAACTTTTACATTGGTGCCGTGACCAGGAACAACAATATGACATTAGATGTAGACCTTTAGGGGAGGACCCTAGATAATGTTGGTATAACTTTTGGTCAAACCCTTTTGTATGTACATTATATTTATGCTTTAGATAATGATGTTAGATTGTGGAAATTTATCATGTACAAAATATACAATAAGATATTATTAAACTAAGATGTAGCATTGAAACAAAAACATGAATCTGATTTAAATCTAAATTTTGATAAAGATACAACATGTCAGGAAAAAAAAATTATTCAGAAAATGTTACTGAAAATGTTAACTGTACATGTATAAACCCAATAGCTTGTGACCAATTAGATAGTAGAAAACAAAATGATATTGAACCAAACTTGTTACACCACTGGTTTAACAAAGAAATATTTGAAATGCAATCTAAGGATATTTCAATTGCAGAAATTGTCAGATTAAAACAAGAAAGTTTATTAAAACCTGAACAATCACAATTATTGTATCTACATAGTGATATCAATAAACCTTGGCAATGAAGGGAAGTTCTTGAAATAAAAGACAATGTTTTGTATCATAAATTGTATAATGATCATGATAATGTCACTATGTTACAATTAGTAGCGCCTGAAAAGATTAGACCAATTATTAATAATCAGCTTCATTGCCAGAGATATTCGGGCCACCTTGGGAGGGACTGTACTGTTGATGCCATCAAACGTAGATTTACTGGCCTGGAATGTCTGTGACGATATTGCCCGTTGGGTTCGCCATGTGAAACTTGTGCTAAATGTAAGCCAGGTCCTGGTAAAGGGAAAGCTCCTATTAAGCAAATTAAAGCTAATCGGCCTATGGAAATCTTATCAGTCGATATTTTAGGACCTCTACCTTTAACTAACCAAAATAATGAATATGTTAATGATTGTGGTTGCTATGTTACCCAATGGAAAATGGCTTTTGCTGTCCCCAATCATACAGCATATACAGTAGCCGATACTTTGATTACACAGGTATCCCTTCAGTACGGGTTCCCAACACAAATTCATACTGACCAAGGAAGAGAATTCGAATCTCATTTGTTTTCAGAAATTTGTAAACTCTTTAGGCGTAGACAAAACCCGAACGTGTCCATATAATTCAAAATCGGATGACATGATTGAAAGAAATAATAGAACAATTCTTCAAATGTTGACCCATTTGTCATTTGTTTCTGTAGAACAAAATCAAAAAGACTGGGATTATCAATTGTTCTATATTATGGCAGCTTATCGTGCTACCCAACATAGTAGTACAGGCTGTTAACCCAATATGTTAATGTTAGCGCGCGAGGTAGATAACCCTATAGACTTAATGGTAGGCCCTCCACCAGGCCAGCCTGAAAATGAATGCACAATAGAATATGTTGAATGGGTTAGATCAACCATGAGGCAATCATATTCATTTGCCTATGAGAAATTAGGTGTAGCTGCAAGTAGGCAGAAAAATATTATGACAGAGGTTTAAAACCGAGGGAATTTGTAGAGGGAGACTGGGTTTGGAGGTGGTACCCTCCGTTAGCTAATAAAGAGTTATGTCAAGGTTGGACAGGACCCTATTTAGTGCTGTCTAAAATAACTTATTTAACATACCAAATACAGAAATCTGAAAGTTTTAAACCCATTGTTGTCCATGTGGATCATTTGAAATTTTTGAAGGGAAAATTGTTCCACATAATTGGGTTAAACAAACAACCAGTTCTGGATTGGAAGGCATATGAATAAGTACTGATATTACCAATGATTCGGAGAATACATGTTTGTTTTCTCAGAATAATAATTTGCCTGTTTCCCTAAAACTATTCCATTTGTTCCTAGATCAAGACGAGAGAGGATAATAAAGCCTCGTGAAATTTACTCACCATAAGATAAGGATTATAGTAAAAAAAAAAAGTAAAAAAAATACATAAAAAGTAAGAAGATATCTTTCTCCTTTAAATGTAATAAAATAGAAATAAAACTGGTGAATTATATAATGCATTATATAAATACATATATAATGGTTAACATTAAGTTTATATGAGATAAACTTTTGAATGTTGTAATTGTATGTGCAAGATAAATAAATAAAAACTGTAATAACTTGTATATTATGTCATAAATGTTAATTGTAAATAATACTTGTGTAGATTTATTTGTTAATGCATAATTATGTTAAGGTAAACATGATTATAATAATATATAAATAATCATGATATGCTTTAGCATGGTTCTGTGTTATGCACATACGACATGTGCATACATTAGATGTGTTTGAAGTATATTACCGTCAGGAATTTGTATCATAGACTTTATGTCAATCTTTTATAATTATATGATGCCAGTATCAAGGGAAACAACTCATGTAATCTTAAGTTTTAAGTACATGGACATTCATGTAAGAGTTGTTCATCCTATACTTTTGAAAGTTAATATTGATATATAAATATGAGGTTGAGTGCATAATTATGTTGATATTATGTATTATAAAAAAGTTACTCAAAATTCTTGTTAGATACTGTTGAAGTATTAAAATGATAGAGTAAACAAAATCTAGTAACTTTCTTTATGTGAAAAAAAAAAGTTTTTTGTGATATCTTGCAGTTTGTTTGAAAATGGCACAAGCTCAACTTAGAAGGCCTAACTCAGAGAGACCATTATGGTCAACATCTGGAGACGTGTGCCCAGTTAGTAAATGCGAAGCTAAATTGACTAAGTACTCGCTCTTAAACAAGCACTGGGTAGCCTGCCACGAACCGACTAGAGTTCTTTTTAAATGTGTCTCGTGTGAGGGAAATACGATGCCAGACGCCATTGCTTTTGAAGCGGCCCACTTCACATGTCAGAGGAAAAGAAAGTGGTCAACCCCTATAACGTGCCACCTGGTGACAGCATCAAAGCAAGACTTCCCACCACTCAGTTGGAGTTGGACCAACTGAGACTTGACAAGAAAGCAAAAGATGCTGAAGAACGAAGGAATCGGGCGTGAGATCGGGCGTGGGATGAAGTGGTGGAGCTTTAATTTGACAGATTTACCGAGCTAGATTGGGAGGATAATTGAAAGTGTGTTTGAAATGTGGAATATTTTGTTGTTGTTTTTTATATATATACATATATATAAGGTTCAGTCTGTGTTTTTTACTGTAAGGTTCATTTAGGTTCATTGGATTTTGTTTATTTTTGTTGTAATATTCTTCTTTTGTTTTCAAATGAATTGGTAATAGATTTTTTCTTCTGATTCAAATTTTGATAAGTTTCTTAAATAAAAGGGTAATTCTTTCCTTCCTTTGTTTTTGACATTATATTTATTAAGATTTAATTTCTAATTACATGGGGATTCTTTGTTTTTAAGGAGGGAGGAATGTAATAGGATGGGTATTTACGGTAATCTAAGTTAACAGTTAAGAGTTACTATCTTTCTTACTTATTGCATGGTATATACAATATTATTCTCAACCAATCAAATTGTTGCAGTGAATACTGAATTGTATAAATAAGCTGACTTTGGCAATGTTAGCTAGGTAAGGTACTGTACCTACTCTGGTCAATACTACAAGGCTTGGCCTTGAAACATTAAACTGGATTTAGTCCTAAATACAAACGTTTACGTTTATTGTAATCGACCACACATAAATATATCATAAATACAATCTTAATTAAATAATAAGTAGAGTTATTCTTAATATAAAAATAAATATAATTTGACTAGTATACTTCTTAAAACTTTTAGGGCTTTTCATATATATATAAAGCATTGATTGAAAATTGAATTTACTAGTTGTTGTTGTTCAGTCCATCATCTTTATTAATGATACTTATATATAAATCTACTGAGCTCTGAGAATTTACCCAAGTTATAATTTGTGATCGTTTGGTCTCCGTGTAAAGCATTGATTCTCATTAGAACCTGACCACTATTACGTTATATTTAAAAACTTTGTAGATTCTAAAAAGAAATCTTTTATTCCTCCTTATACGTATATCTCATAAATTGTATGTATATGCATCAATGTTTTGTATTGTGTAAAAAATCTGAAAATAAAAAAAATCAGCTTTTAAAACTTTATACTGTGATAAACGTAAAACATTTGATAACGCTGTTCAAAAATGCAAACGTCAATATTGGTTTACATTACAACATGATTTACTTCAATCAGTTGAAACTGATCTCAATAAATTTTGGAAAAGCATAGGTAAAAATGGGGTAGCTAGTAAGAAAATTAACAAGATACCCATGGAGTATGTAAAAGATGATGGGTCTATAGAAAATGATACTTATAAAGTTTTAAATCATTGGAAATGTACCTTTAGTAACCTTTTGAATGATGATTCATGTACAAATTTTTGTTACACTCCAAGTAATGATACTTCAGAGAGTACTTTTGAAAATAACATTTCTGTTTTAGAAGTAATAAAAGCAGTTGAAAAAAGTAAAAGAAACAAAGCCCCAGGTTTTGACAATATTCCATATGAAGTGTTCAAGAATGATATTGCCATCTCCTTTTGCATATACTTTTTAATGTATGTTATCAATCTGGAAAGACACCGTCAGATTGGGGTAAAGGCGTATTAAACCAAATACCTAAGCCTGGTGTGGCATGTCTACGACAACCATTGCATTATAGAGGGATAAATCTATCATCAACCACCATGTATAAATTGTATTGTTCTATACTAAATGAAAGGCTGTCAATGTGGCTTGGTGAAAATGAGAAAATTGTAGATGAAAAAATGGCTTTCAAAAGAAGCGTAGTACAGTTGATCATATATCATCTCTTTCTTCCATCATTGAATCACGTATAAAGAAAAAAACATTCCACATTTGCAGCCTTATTAGATTTTAGAAAGGCTTACGATTGTGTCAATCGAACTATATAATTTGAAAAACTTGGTGTTAAAGGAAAGATGTACAATGCTATACAGTCAATTTATAGTAATGTTTCTTGTTGTGTGAAAGTAAATGAAAACTTTTCTGATAGGTTCAATGTGAATCTTGGTTTAAGACAGAGGTGTATTTTATCTCAAATATTGTTTAATTGTTTTATCAATGATTTAGCTATCAAAATCAAGACTTTGGGAATGGGTATTGACATAGAAGATGTGAAAAATTGTCAATTTTGATTATATAGTATTATTAGCCTCTAATGAACGTGACCTCCAAGAAATGTTAAATTGCCTATCAAATTGGTGTAATGAAAATAAGATGACTATAAAAGATAAGAAAAGTAATATTGTTCATTCTAGAAACGTATCTACTAGTAAGACAGATTTTCAATTTTCATGTGATAATGCTAGATTGGATATTGTAGATAAATATGTCTATCTTGGCTTGGTTCTTACTGAACATTTGAATTATAATATTACTGCCAAATTTGTATCACAGGCTGCTAGAAGAGCATTGGGTGTTCTAATAGCAAAATTTAAGCTTTTAAGTGGCATGCCTCATCATGTATATAAAAAGCTTTATGACTCAATGGTGTTGCCCGATATAGCATATGGCGCTGCCATTTGGGGGACTATGAAATTCTCTTGTATAGAAGCTGTGGAAAATCACGCTATGAGATTTTTCTTAGGTACAGGAAAATACACTCCCAGCTCTGCTGTAGCCGGTGAAATGGGTTGGGATCAAGTTTATGTTAAACAATTGAAATGTGTTGGTAACTTTTGGTGTAAATTGTCAAATATGGATCAAAACAGAGTAAATTTCAAGATATCAAAATACTGTTATAACCTTGAAAGTAGAAATTGTAGCAACTGGCATTTTAGGATTAAAAACCTCTTTAAAAAATTTGGTTGTGTAGATTTTAGTGACTGTACATTACCACTGAATTAAAATCTAGTTGTTGATACAATTGTGAAGAATGCAATGGGTGTATTGATAGATGAATGGACAAGATCAGTTCATTGTATATTTAGTTAATCTGGTGATGGTAGAAACAAGTTATAAGGTTATATCAGAAATTTAAGTTTGATTTTGAACAGGAGCACTATGTCAATAAAATTATATCTTATCGCCATGGATCAGCATTGGCTAAATTTAGATGTGGTGTTGCACCAATCAGATTGGAGATTGGCAGATACGAAAGGTTAAATGTTAACAATAGAGAATGTCCTATTTGTACAAGTAATAATGGCATCGAAGATGAGATGCACGTATTATTGCATTGCCCCCAGTACACTGATATTCGCAATAAATTATTTGAAAATGCAGCTGAAAATTGTACTTTGTTTAATTCTTATAATGATATTGCCAAGCTTTGCTTCCTCTTGTCAAATGATATTGTCAACTATACTGCAAAATCCTGCTACGATATACTTAATGTTAGAAGAGATTTTTGTACCAATAAATATATATATATATTATTTGCTTCATTTTAGGTGAGGGTGAGGATACACATTACTAATTTCAAAAAATGTGTGTCTCACCTCCTGCCTAAAATGAACATTTTAATAGCAAAAGAACTTTTATTGTATAAATGTATTTTTAAACCAACTAGAATATTTTATCTTCCTGTTTTTGATAATCACCACTGACCAGTTCATCCATTCTGACCATGAGTGATATATGATTTTGTAAGACATTTTATGCCCCCGCCAAATAATGGCTGGGGCATATAGTGTGGCCCTGTTCCGTCATTCCGTCCTTCTGCCCTTCCGTCATCATCAGTTTCCGTTCATTATCTTTGTAACGGCTGCACACATTCAACTCAAATTTGGCATATGGATATATCATGAGAAAATATGGGTCAAGTTCGAATTTGGTTATGGTTCAATGATTTTTTGCAGAGTTATGCCCCTTTTATTATGAAAATAATATGAAATTTTCAGTTTCCGTTCATTATCTCTCAAACGGTATTACACATTCAACTCAAACTTGACATATGGATATGTCATGAGAAAATACAGGTCAAGTTCGAATTTGTTCATGGTTCGATGATTTTTGGCAGAGTTATGCCCTTTTTACCATGAAAATAATATAAAATTTTCAGTTTCTGTTCATTATCTCCCCAACGGTATTACACATTCAACTCAAACTTGACATATGGATATGTCATGAGAAAATACAGGTCAAGTTCGAATTTGGTCATGGTTTGATGATTTTTTGCAGAGTTATGCCCCTTTTCCTATGAAAATAATATGAAATTTTCAGTTTCCGTTCATTATCTCCCCAACGGTATTACACATTCAACTCAAATTTGACATGGATACCTCAAAGGAATACACAGGTCAAGATCAAAGTTGGTCATTGTTCAATGATTTTTGGCAGAGTTATGACCCTTTTACTTTGAAAATATGAAATTTTCAGTTTCCGTTCATTATCTCCCCAACAGTTTTACACATTCAACTAAAATTTGACATATGGATACGTTAAAGAAATGCGAAGGCCAAGTTTGAATTTGGTCACGGTTCAATGATTTTTTGCAGAGTAATGTCCCTTTCACTTTGAAAATAATATGAAATTTTCAGTTTCTGTTCATTATCTCCCCAACACTGTTACATATTCAACTCAAATTTGACATATGGATATTTCAAAGGAATGAGCAGGTCAAGTTCGAATTTGGTCATGGTTCGATGATTTTTGGCAGAGCAATGTCCCTTTCACCTTGAAAATAATATGAAATTTTCAGTTTCCGTTCATTATCTCCTCTAGAGTACTAGTATTACATATTCAACTCAAATTTGACATATGGGTACATCAAAGAAATACGCTGGTCAAGTTCAAATTTTGTCATGGTTCGATGATTTTTGAAGTATATATGAGATATGGATCAAACTAGATATTTCCTCTTACAGCACCAGAAGAAAGCAGTTACCTTATATAACACCATACCTGGTTCAATTAGGCTACCAGATTCAGCTTAAATGAATATATCTACTATCATTACTCCTAGCCTTTTCAAGGACTGGTTGTGTCCATACAGAAATTTGGTAGGGGATATTAAATAATTGTTCTTCAAAAGTCAATTTTACAGGTGTTTTCAGGTTGTATTTCAGTATAAAATTCAAAATAAATATATTAACAAACACAAATCTATAAATAAACATGAATATAAATAAACATGGCTTTGTGAGTCAGTAATATATGCTACAACATTTTATGTATATGCCACAAAATGTTTAAAATCACAATTATTTCAGAAATATAAATAGAATTAAAACAACAATGTTCATTCAAAAAAATCAATAACAACACTGAATCAAAATATTTGTCATCCCACTTACAAAGAAATCACTCCTGTTACAATGAAAATGTTAAATAAAGATTTTCATACAAAATAAGGTAATCTAAGAGAGCAAAATAAGATAATATATAACTGGTTCATTATGTAACAGATTATCAGACAACATAAGGTCTCATATTATTTCTTTTAAACCATAACCTGCTATATTTCTTATACAGAATTTTCAAGCTCCTATTTTTGAAATGTTCTAAAAATCAATTTTGGGGTTTACAAGATAAAAATTTTGGATTAGTCAGTCAACTGAGTTTTACAGCCGGGGTTCAAAATTTGCACTGAAATGAAGGCTAGCCTGGCACTATACTGGAAGCAAAAGAAAATGGGCCTTTTCTTTTCCCCCTTTCCAAGTGGGGTAAGTGTTATATACTGAAAACCCTCAGTTTATCTTTCATAAAAAACTGTTCCCCTTTAAACCCCATTCATTATACTTACGGTAAAACACATTGAAAAAAATTTATTTGTTATCAACTAAATTAACAGTAAAAAATCTGCTAAAGAAAACTAAAAGAAAACCCAAAATTTTTTAAAATTCTACAATTTTTATAAAAAGTTTTAAACCCTTTTTTTCCCCAAACAAAAACTTTCTGTAAGTTAGCTGAATTTAACTTCCTCACACATGAAAGAATCCAAAGGCCAAGTTTGGATTCAAACCCACAGTGATTCAGGGGCAAGTGGTTTGAAGTCAACAACCTCTTACCACCCGGCCATGGACACTTCAAAATAGTACTGGTAATCTAAAGTTTGCGCACTGGCAATTATTAAAAAACTTTATGTTTACTAAAATGTTTGCTAGGTAACTAACTAAATTTTCTTTTGATATTTAGATCTACATACAGGGCAAGAATTATTTGTTTCCATACTTAATTCCTTTCAAACATTTTTAAACAAGTGGCATGAAATACATGAGAACAAGACAGCAACACAGTTGTCGACTTGACCTTTGAACTTTCCTCACTAGATATTGACTGGTCCTCTTTTGTTTGTCTCTCATGTTATTTATTTTCACCAGTTTTTTAGAGATTTCCCTGTAGAAGACTTTGGTTTATTATGAATTTTAGTGTCATTTTTTGTAGACTTAGTCTGGTTAGTTGTGGAATTGTCTGGTTGTTCAAATATAACTTTTCTTGATGAGTGAAGTCAAAACATATAGGGCAATCAATGATGTCCACGCTCTCCGCTGCAAACATAAAATTATAGCATCCATTAAATCAAAAAGATATAAAGAACCCAATGGTATTTGAATCTAATTCTGTTGTGGTTCAAATTTAAATACTTTGTAAAACAAGAACCTTTGAAAAAAGCAACAAAGATAAGAGTTATAAAATGAACTAGTTTAGAAAGATGGGATAAAAATCTAAATCTTCAATTAATTTCCTATATACAAATTGCAGTAAAAAAAATTCCTCATTCTAAACAAGTGATGTGACATTCAAATAATGTAAATACATTTGTTATCTTTTTTTTCTTGTAATAAAATCTTGTAATACAACTCCACAGTCCTCATCATATTAAATATTTACCAATCCTATTTTAATTTTACATGACAAAATATTCAAACAATTAAACAAGGCCATGCTTTATCTCAACAATGGCAAGAAAATGCAATATTTCACAAAGAAATGGACAAAAAAATTTATTCATGCAGACACCTTAATGACAAGATTTTGACTGTTCAGTGTGTTCATGTAAATGATAACATCTATCATTGCAGCATTTCATATATAGCTTTTTTGAACTTATAAACGTCAACAACATGTTTGCTACTGTAAAGGGCATTCAAAGCATATGAATATTTTCCCATTGTACAAACTACTATCCCATATTTAATATTGTTAAAAGTTAAAAACATACAACATGGGAAGTGAAATAATGAATTTTTGGTCACTTTAAACTACTTTACAAAGACTTATACATATCAGTATGCATTTTGTGAAATATCAAAATATAATTCAACATGTAACAAAAAATTTGGTTCACAAATGCAACTACAGTTACCAAAGTTCATATGAGTGATCGAAAGATTGTAACACTTACCAATTAAAAACCTGTTTTTTAATGGAGACTGAATACATGATTTATAAATTACTTTATATCCTAATGTGTAAAGACTTATAAAAAAGTTCTTCCCTTGATCTTGGATGTAAGCAAGAAGATTCTGACCCAACCAAAGATGTTTCTTAGTCTTAATATGAGCCATACCATATGGATAGGGAACTTAAAACAATTTTGCTCCAAATTTGGAATTTACTTATGTTACTGGTAATACATACATGTATGTACTATGAAAACAGGTTATTTTCTTATGGACAATATTACTCAACTATAAAATGGGTCTACAAAATACCTAAAAATTAAACAATTACTAAAACAATCATTGTGTGAGTCATATCAAAACATTTTACATGTGGACAAGAAAATTGTTCATGATAAAGTGATGAAACAGAAACATATGTGAAGACTGACTTCTATCCAGTGAAAATTTGATCTAAATATGACAATTTAACATCAGAAAACTCACCTTAAAATCTTAAGATATAATAAATGGAATAACAAAATGATGTAGAGCTAGCACTGCTTGCATGGGCAGATTTTGTTGTCGCCAGTAGGCTAAGGGTTCAAATTCATCAAATTATGTCTTCTTTATATAATTTCTTATATGTGTTATCAATAAATATTTAAATGAAAACTACAGAAAATTTTTTTTGATAGCTGAGACTATGGGAATGACAAATACAGAAAGTTTTAAAGATATACAATTCATCAGCAATAAAACCTGAAATAAATTCTCTGAATCATGTTACTTCTCTTTTCAGTCATAGTTAAAGTAATATATATTATAACATTTTTCATGTGAAAATTCACATCATATAGACTCTAAAATTATTTCAAATGTATCTAAACACAAATGTATCAATCTTAACTTCTGCTTGATTTCATATAATTTTCCAATTCACAGAAAATGAATACCCTTGAAGGAAGAATGCTTAAAATTGATATGATGCACTTTTCAAAGATAAAATTACTGAAATATTTAGTTTGAAACAACACAGAATTTTTTTTTCCAATAAAAAATAAAACCTGGAGGTCACTTTAAATGCTTTTCAACATAAATTCAATGTTACCTTAAGCTGTATAGCTTCCCATTCCTCCTCAGAAATCTGCTGAAATCTTGCATCAAAATCTCTGAAAACATTACGGCTAGCTTCTAAACTCTGATCCATTTCCCTCAGGAAGCTGTGTACATCAAAGTCACATGACCTTACCATTCTGTCTGTGATCTTGTGTAGCTAAAATAATATCCAATATGATTATATAATATCAGTCCTAAAACTAAAACAAGAGGGCCATGATGGCCCTGAAGTCGCTCACCTGTATATAGGCCCCCAGAGCGGGGCCAGTTTAAACCCAAGGGCTTTTATTTGAACAAACTTGGTAGACACCCATTAGAAGATGTTTCATGCTAAACATCTAAGGTCAAGCTCTTTGGGTTCTTTAAAAGAAGATTTATTAAGTTTTTACTATATGCATATAGGGAAAATCAATGACCCCCGGGGCGGGGCCAATTTTGACCCCAGGGCTTTTATTTGAACAAACTTTGTAGACACTTACTAGAAGATGTTTCATGCCAAATATCTAAGCTCTACCTCTTTGGGATTTTTAAAAGAAGATATTTTAAGTTTTTTCTTTCGGTTGCCATGGCAACCAGAGTTCTGTATGGAATTAAATTCTTTGAACAATTTTTAAAGGCTGTCTACAAAGGAACATTCCTGTGAAGTTTGGATGAAATTGGCTTAGTGGTTTATGAGGAGATGTCATTTAAAGTAAAAGTTTACGGACGGACGCCGGACAAAAAGCGATCTCAAAAGCTCACCCTGTCACTTTGTGACAGGTGAGCTAAAAAAACATATCCAATGTGGTTGGCCATTGATGAAGTTTAATTGAATTACTCTGTAATAAGTCCAGAAAGACAAAGAAAAGTAACAAAGGGCAATAACTCTGTAATTAGTCAAGATGGAGTTATGGTTCTTGTGCACTTTCTCTCAATGTGCTTGACCATTGTATGAAGTTATATTGAATTCCAACCATTAGTCTTCAAGTTATGGTCCGGACTAAAAAGGCAATGGAAAAGTAACAAAGGGCAATAACTCTGTAATAACTTTAGATAAATTTATGGTTCTTGTGCACTGCACTTCCCCTTATTGTGTTTGACAATTGTATGAAGTTGTTTTGAATTCCAACCAGTAGTTTTCAAGTTATGCCCCGGACAAGGAAAAGTAACAAAGGGCAATAACTCTGTAATTAGTCAAGATAGAGTTATGGTTCTTGTGCACTGCATTTCCTCTCAATGTGCTTGACCATTGTACGTAGTTATATTGAATTCCAACCATTAGTCTTCAAGTTATGCTCCGGAACAAGGAAAATGCAACAGACGTCTGGACCAACCGACCGACAGCCCGACCGACCAACCGACCACCGGGTGACTCCTATATAACCCCCCAAACTTCGTTTTTGGGGGTATAAAAAACATAGATCCAGATTATAAAAGGTAAATCTTAAAGCTCTGCATATTATATATTAAAATGATTTTATGCCAATTTTTATTTTTAAACAGCCTTTACTGTGAAAAACTCCAACCGAATACATAAAATGCACAATTTTTCATCAATTAAATTTGTTGTCCAGATATAGTTTTTTATGCAATCTTGGCAAGCTAATAAAAAACATGATATTGTCAGTTTCAATCTGCTTCATATCAGAAGAATGTTACAGCAAACAGTTACCTTTTCTTCATAGAATTTCTGCCTCAATTTGGGATCTTTTGGCGGATTAGATTCCCTCAGTTTAACGTACATACATCGAACTACATAACCCCTCCAGTTCGCTTGAATCCTAGCAAAAAGAAACAGGAGAAATGAGTTATGAAAAAAAAATACAACAAGTTCAATGTACTCAATCATTATGAAATTTTGATTTTTGTCATTGATAAATATATAGGTCTATGAGTATACAAAAACACTTAAGAAACTAATGGTATAGCAGGTAAATGTCTTTTATTTCATGTCAGTCTTTATTATTAATATGAACATGTCCGATTGACTTCTCACATAATTAACAAGATCCGGTTTGAACCCGGTGATGCTCCCCAGATAAGTTTTGGATACAGAAAAGTACACATCTTGTAGTTTCAAAGTTATGTCATGGACAAAGTTCAAAGTGTAACAAGAGCTGTCCGTAAGACAGCGCGCTCGACTTTTTTATTGCTTGCCAATAAAAAAAGTTTTTGCAGTAAAAGGCAATACAAGAATCTCTGTATTTTTAAAGTGAACAATGGCCATGAGCATTAAGATATTTAGTGAAGAATTATTTTACTGAATTGTGTGATACCCTTGAACACTGCAGCAAAGTTTGAAATGTTTAAGTCAAAAGAGGGCTGGTAAGAAAGAAAAAAAAACTGAGTTGAGCCTTAAATAAATTTAATAGTATTAAACCCACTTTGAGAGAATAAGGTATTTTTACGTCACTCAGAACACCTTGGTAAATGACATAATAACATAATTTTTCAAGAAATCTATGCCAAGGAAGCAGTATATTTTTGTACAATCAGCATAATATATAGATTTGACTTTGTATGTGAAAGTATTATAGTTACCTTATAATACAAGTAATAGATAAATTTTATCAAGCTTTTTTAGATGTTGTCAGTTGGTCACAAGTGGATCTCTTTCACACAGGCTGTGGGTGACTAAAAACTTAACCAAGATTCTAAGTCGATAAAAGGCCTTAATTTTTAAAACAAATCCTTGACAGAGTTACCTTCTCTTGCGTACAGATGGGGGTAATGATGTGAAATAGCATTAAAAGTTTCAAAGCAATATCTCAAAGGGTTAAGGCAATAAGTGGATTTTACCCATATTCAATGTATTTTCTAAGTCAAAAAGGGGCATAATTCTGTCAAAAACCTTGACAGAGTTATGTCCTCTTGTCTGTTGATGAAGGTCGTGATGGTAAACAAGTATGGTCAGTTTCAAAGCAAATACCTCCAATGGTTTTGAAATAAAGTGAGGTGGTACAAAAAACTTAACCAAGCTCAATACACTTTCTAAGTCAAAAAAGGGCCATAATTCTGTCAAAAACCTTGACAGAGTTATGTACTCTTGTCTGTAGATGGAGGTTATGATGGTGAACAAGTATGGTAAGTTTCAAAGCCATACTTGTAATACTTCTGAAATAAAGTGGGGTGGTACGAAAAACTTAACCAAGGTGTGACGCCAACGCCGACGCCGGGGCGAGTAGGATAGCTCCCCTTTTCATAGAAAAGTCGAGCTAAAAATGAACAAAGGGCATTAACTTCACAATAAGGCAAGGCAGAGTTTTGGTTCTTTTGCACTGCATATCTACCTAATGAGATCTATCTACCTACAAAGTGTCTTGTTCATATCTCTTATACTTTCAGAGCTATGTCCTGGACAATGTTCAAAGTGTAAAAATGAACAAAAGGCAATAACTCCAAAATAAAACAAGAGGGCCATGATGGCCCTGAAGTCGCTCACCTGTATATAGGCCCCCCGAGCGGGGCCAGTTTAAACCCCAGGGCTTTTATTTGAACAAACCTGGTAGACATCCATTAGAAGATGTTTCATGCTAAACATCTAAGGTCTAGCTGGTCAAGTTTTTTCTTTACACATATAGTTAAAAACAATGACACACCTGGGGCAGGGCCAGTTTTGACTCAAGGGCTTTTATTTGAACAATCTTTGTAGACACTTACTAGAAAATGTTTCATGCTAAATATCTAAACTCTAGCTATTCGTTTTTTTTCAAAGAAGATTTTTAAGTTTTTGCTATACACATATAAGGAAAATCAATGTCCCCCAGGGCGGGGCCAATTTTTACCCCAGGGCTTTTATTTGAACAAACTTTGTAGACACTCACTAGAAGATGCTTCGTGCTTAATATCTAAACTCTAGCTATTTGAGTTTTTTCAAAGAAGATTTTTTAAGTTTTTGTTATACACATATGGAAGGAAAATGAATGACCCCCGGGGCGGGGCCAATTTTGACCCCAGGGCTTTTATTACAACAAACTTGGTAGACACTCACTAGAAGATGTTTCATGCTTAGTATCTAAACTCTAGCTATTTGGTTTTTTTCAAAGAAGAATTTTTAAGTTTTTGCTATACACATATATGGAAAATCAATGACCCCCGGGGCGGGGCCAAGTTTGACCCCAGGGCTCTTATTTGAACAAAATTAGAACATGTTTCATGCTAAATATCTTAGCTCTAGCTCTTTGGGTTCTTTAAAAGAAGATTTTTTAAAGTTTTTTCTATATGCATATAGGGAAAATCAATGACCCCCTGGGGCGGGGCCAATTTTGACCCCAGGGCTTTTATTTAAACCAACTTGGTAGACACCCATTAGAGGATGTTTCATGTTAAATATCTTAGCTCTAGCTCTTTAGGTTCTTTAAAAGAAGATATTTAAGTTTTTACTAAATGCATATAGGGAAAATCAATGACCCCCTGGGGCGAGGCCAATTTTGACCCCAGGGCTTTTATTTGAACAAACTTGGTAGATACTTACTAGAAGATATTTCATGCCAAATATCTAAGCTCTAGCTCTTTGGGTTTTTTAGAAGAAGATATTTAAAAAAAATTCTTTTGGTTGCCATGGCAACCAGAGTTCTGCATGGAATTAAATTCTTTGAACAATTTTTAAAGGTGACCACCAACGGAACATTCCTGTGAAGTTTGGATGAAATTGGCTTAGTGGTTTATGAGGAGATGTCATTTAAAGTAAAAGTTTACGGACGCCGGCCGGACGCCGGACGAAAAACGATCACAAAAGCTCACCCTGTCACTTTGTGACAGGTGAGCTAAAAAGGCAGGTTACAGTTCTTTTGCACTGCACTTTTTCTCAATGAGTTCTATCTACATACAAAGATTGAAGTTGATAGCTCTTGTACTTTCAGAGTTATGTCCCGGACAAGAAGTCTGCAATGGACTGACTAGTTGACTGCCTGCCCGACCGATCACCAGCTGACTCCAGTATACCCCCTTAAACTTCATTAGTCAGGGGTATAATAAAGGACAGATTGAAGCATAAACATTAAGGACAGACTGTGAGACAGACAGGCTACTATATGCTAAATAATCAAATACCAAGTGAGCAAAAAAATGAAGAAATCTATTACAATAATTACATTGTAGCACATTTATGTCTGTGATATCTTGATCCTTCATGAATAACTCTTGTTTGATACTGTTCTCTACGGCACATTGGACATGTCTTCTTTCCAGTAAACCTCTCAAAAGCTTGCAAACATGCCTGTTATAACACCAAAATATCATAATACATGTATAATTATATATTAACACATTCACTAGTCACTATGTCACTGTACATTGGGATTTAGTTGTTGATTTTGGAAGCATATATCAATTGTATCTAAAGTGAAAGGAAAATTAATATGTCTTCCATTAACATTTTACTTATTTCAGTACTTGAAACTTTGTTTGAAAAAAAAAATCTACCATTTTAGGGAAAAAAACTATTTTTTTGCAGAAATGGAAGTAAAATGTATAAACATGTGTATTAAAATACCATAATGAATATAACAGTAAATAAAGAGAGATACAATAATATATTACCCTGTGAAAGACATGAGTACAGGACAGAAGCACCTGAAAAAAACAATACAATGGTTCAAACAGATGGGGATACTCAAGTGTATTATTACATGCACAGCATGAAAATGAATGCTTACAATTTTTCTTTAATTGCAGTAATAATAAATAATGCAGTGTTTATCGTTTAAATGCTTGGTAATTTATCACTCTGGCCTACTGGCCTTTGTGATTATATTCCTGCACATTTGTTCTTGAACCATGCATTATTTCACAACATAGCACTCAACATTGATATTGATATTTCCTAATTAGAGTTTGCTCACAAAAAAAATTCAAATAATTAATATTGGCTGATAATTATATCCCAGTCTGCTCTGAATTTCATACATGCTGGTTTCGCTCTTGAGACTAATATCCTTTTCAATATCAATTTTCAAAACTTTAAAGCACTAATCTAATAATATGTTATGTGACAGCATATCCCTGACTGCATGTTTGTTAATTCATAGCCATTACCAAACAATACACTACTGTCACTAGACCATTTGTTATTTGTACTGAACAAAAAAAAATAAGACAAGACATATCTTGAACATTACAAGTACATTTGTATATAATATGCACAAACAATTCTACAAAACAGTTTTATTTACCTGTTCTTGTGTGCCAAAGTCCTCCTTACATATTACACATGGCATTTTAGAATCATCTCTTTTGTTAGATTTGTCTTTAGCTTTTTTCCAGTCTGTCTCCGTGAGAGGTTGTTCAGGGGCATCTACCAAACCAAACTTCTGAGCTGTTTCATGAAAATCAAGTTTATGAATAACAGCTTTATAAATGTATGTACTTCAAAGAAATTTGTTATTGTCCTACCTACTTTTTTGTCCAATGAATTTGATCCTATGTAGCTCCTTTTGAGCTGTTTAAATAGTTTGATTTTGAATAATTATTTCTTACCTTTTACATAAATGTCTTCTTTTTGTAAAAAACGTTAGATAACCTAAAATTCTCATATCTAATCATGCAAAAAACAAACAAAAATTTCAGAAAAACGGTATAATAGCTGACACAGTTTACATTGGATTAATGCTACTGACACATATTTTAAAGACCAAATGAAGGTATTAAAACATGCTGAAATATATCAAATAAAAAGGCAAAGAAATAACAAATATTGGTAATAACAAACCAAGTGTGAGTGGAGGAGGCTTTGGGTCTAAAACATATTCTCTCTCTTTTTCTTCTTTCTTCTTTACTTGAGGTTTATCTGAAAAATAATTCAAATATTTATTGTTTGTTTTTACTCCAATTTCAACACAGTGTTGATTATATCTCTTTCATTGGTCCATTTAACTGGCTTTTCTTGATAACTGATGAGTCGAGTAATTACCAAATTCTCTGCAAGTGTCCAACTACTAATCTCCTAATCAGTCATGAGAGACAAGTGACCATAATAGACTCAATGTCCAAGTTTATCACAGAAAAATTTTACCTGACATCAGTGACTGAATCAGAGGCTCCTATATTACAATCTCAATGCTATCCTAATTGTTCTAAGCAGGTGAACCAAAAAAATTTATATCAAAAATTAAAAAAAAAAATTAGATTATAAATGGGAAATAATTTCAAAATTTTTATGCTTAGAAGTCATTTATGCTTTCTTGAAATGAAAGTATCATGTAGAAATGGTGATATAAACTGTGCCATTAACCAATGAAGCTTGACACAAAAAATATATCTATGAGAAGATACTGAACTTCAATAAGTTTTCCCGCAAAACAGAGCAGTTAATTACTTGGCACAAAGAGGTTACAGTGCACTGTGTAGGACAAGCTATAAAATTTTAACTATATAAAATGATAACCAACAATTGTTAACTTTTGTGCAACAAACTGTTCATTAACCTTCATAAAAAAATATTAAACTGTGCATGATAAGATTAGTACATACTTCTGCCCAAATCGTCCAGTATCTATGGTTGACCGCCAGACTTTTTCTGTTTTTGCTCTTGCTGCGCAGGACCAACTCCAATATGTCTTGGACCAATGAAATCACTTAAGTCCAGAGACTTAACCAGGTGGTCTTGAAGAGCTTACTGCTGTTAATGCAGTGTTTCCTGTCTATATACAGAAATTAAAAAAAAATATGATACTAACTTTAGCTAAAAATTCATGTATGTGATACATAATAATAAAACAAAAGAAAGAACTTTGTGTTATAAATTACATATATTATAACTTTGTTATAAATCATTGATTCAATTAAACAATTATGGTTTGTCCATTAATAGGTTCTTATTAAACTGTAAGCTGAAACTATTTTTTCAATTTTGTTTTCATCATTAATTGAAATTAAATCAATTTGAAAGCACAATTATCAACTTGATTACATGGCAAAAAAAGTATCATCAGGGTTTCTTATATGATCAGCGACTGGGTATACTTAAAACCAGATAGAATAGGTCCTTGCAAGCTTGTAACATTCCATATCCTTAAAAATGTATCGTTCTCTTCAGTGCAATGTAAATCTTATGGTGAATCAATAAAATGCTCAAAATGACTGATTAAAAAAACAAATTGCTTTTCTGAAAAAATATAGTTTATCATTCCAGAAAAAAAATGTTAAGATTTCCTCTCTTTTTTTTTTCCAAATTTCAAAAAGATATAATTCCCAACAGCCTAGCCAAAATAGAAACTGTTACTAATTTCTGATAACTATTGATTGATAATTTACTTTGTTTTCTCAAAAGGAGAACAGGTTATACATAACTTTTTATTTTAAAATTTTCAAGACACCTGTATTATATTTTGAATTTAAGAAACAAAGTACTGATAAGTATTATCCCTATTAAAAATTGAATGCATAAATTGTAGATTTGTCCGAGGAATGTACTTATTGAAGCAAAAAACCAGGAAATTGGATCAGCTCAGGCCCTAATATTTTAGGACCTTATAACAAATTATGCAGTTGTTGCATCTAAGAATTTCAAAATAATTGGGGGAATTGTCCCTCACTCAAACTGAAAAATGTGGGGGATTTGAAAAATGATATGGGGGACAGGCATTTTAACTAACAATCATGACATACCGAAAAGAAATAATTTATTGTACGTTAAGGCATTTTTGACAGTTATTGTCAACTCAACAGCAAATGGAAAAAAAAATGACGAAAAAGTTGTGCAGATCAAACCATCAATTTACACGGGAGATGACCAAGTCAGGTGTGACTATCCGCGATTTAGTTCGTATTTTAGTCATTAAAGCAAGTGAAAACAAACATGGCGGAGCCTTCAGGATACGATTAAGATTAACTGAATTGAGTTGAAAAGATCGTCAGATGCACGACTTGGCATGGCAGCCATTGACTTCATTAAAATGTGTGTCATCTGCAAAAAATATGCTATCTCAGTATCTGGCCGAGATGCAAAACTGTTACCCACAGTGATTTTTTTCCCAATTTTCAAAACAACCTGTTCTTTCTGAAGGGAAAAATACAGAGCGATAAAGCAGAAAAGGGGATCCTGAAATCAAAAAATGGAATTTCACACACATTATATAGGAAAAAAATAATTTTGTTTGTTTGTTTGTTTGTTTCATTTTACGCCCTTTTCCACAGTATTTCAGTCATAATAGGTGGTAGTAAATTCCTAACCATCGTTCCTGGAGAGTTACACCAAGTTACAAGACTACCTTCCTCCGCGCTAAACTACCAAAGCATCTCCCGGGATCGAACCCACGCCATAAGGTAACTGGATTAGAAGTCAGCAACTGTAACCCCTCGACCACGGAGGCGGTCTAATTTTAATTCAATTTGTTACATGCATCGGTACATAGCAGAGGCTATCTATAGGGCAGATTTTTGTCTTCTAGCTAATATAAAACAGAAGCTTTAAGTCATGGTTCTGGTAAGGAAGAGCATGAGGCATTTTAGGGGAATAAATATTATAATATTTAGGGAAAAAGTATACCTACATTTATTTTGAACTAAGGGAAACAGCCTTTATTCAGCTGTAAAATACAGTTGAAAAAAATCATTGACCCACTATATTTGTATTACTCAACTTCTTAAATAAATTGCCTTTTTTTTATTTCTATTTTCATCAATCATTTATGAAAACATTGTTCATTACACAGTCTATCCTGGATGTTGTTACTTTATGTATGGAGATTGACATTTTTCATGGAATGTAGATTCCACTGGACTCAAATTTAAAGCAAAATTTTACGACTTTAAGGTACAAAATATATGTTTGTTTACGAAAAAACATTATACAATGGCACTTTTTAAAAAGGAAAGAGAGAATCTATTTACTATGTTATTAGATAAAATAGTGGCCGAATTGGTTTTGGGCCGAGTTGACCATTTGTTTACCAGAAACGGAACATAGGTTTTATCTACGTGTTTTAATTGAAAGAAAGAAACATTACCTTCTTTAATGTCTCCTCTTGTTTGATGACATTACAAACAATCAAACATAGAATATCTAAATATCGATTTGAAAAAAACGAAATTAAAAAATAAAATGAAATATTCTGGTTGCCTCTGACGCTTTCTATTTGGATTCTGATTGAGTTAGCAAATTATACGGTGCCTTACCTGAAAAATTGATCCTATCCCGAAAAAACGATAATTGAAAAATGACCGCCCAAAGCAATATAACACAGATATTCTGTGATTTTCAGCAGTTTCTCGAGAATGGAACAAACAGTTTACGAGAGGTATGACGGCTTAAAAACATCAACGTATTGCTGAAATAGAAACAGATTTGTAAACATGTGTCATGTTAGCCGGTTTCGGATAACAAATATTTCGGATATATTTTCCTAGGGTAGCTCTGATGAAAATGTCATGATATCTTGGTTGTATAACAGTATTCTTAAAAGTTGTAATTTTAACAATATAAAAAAATGCAAAAAATATTAGTCTCTGAAACTTTGTACAGTACTTCAGCTTGGAATTTAAAACAGTTTAACCCAGGCTACAAGTCAAGTCAAAAACCCGACCTCTAGCCAATAAATTGTGCGCTTTAGGGCTTAATTTTTATTATATAGATGATGGTCGCCCTCGCGACAGAACAGACATCTATGAAAAAATCAGATTATAAAATCGGTCGGTCTTGCAGTCGAAATATTGAGACTACCCAACCTCAAGTGAATACGGCCCAAAATTATTCAACCTGGCCCTAAGTCAATCTGATTTCTAGTCAGACTTGACACCATTTTTATTATTAGTTATTTGGCATTAATTTTTCTTCATTAACTTTTTCTAACTGAAGAAATAGTTTGAATAATTATTATTGCAAGATAAAAAAAGATTCATGATATCTAGAAGCACGTTAGCCGTTGTTACATGTATCAAAACTAGTATACTAATTGTTATTGTTTAATAAACAACTTATTTACATTACAGGAATCATCCCAGCAGACTGGTCAAAAGCCAATGTCACCCCAATCTATAAAAAGCGAGATAAGGGCACTCTTGCTAACTATAGACCTATATTCTTCACCTGTCCTCTGTAAATTACTTGAGCACATAGTAGCATCCAACATAACAAAACCTTTCCAGGTTAACAGCATTCCTTAAGACGTACCTTTCCAGGTTGAAAGATTGCTTAAAACATACAACATGGGTTTACAGAAAAAACTCAAAAAAGGTCATGTGAAACTCAGCTGTTAGAACTTATAGCAGACCTATCAAGAAACCTCAAGAACAAGGCCACCAGACTGATTTTAGTAATTTAGATTTCTCGAAAGGGTTTGATAAGGTTAAACCATCTTAAAACTCCTATTCAAACTACACCAGGGCTGTCAGTTTAGGGTCGGAATCTCACGAGTCAATGACTCTTTGACCATAATTTTCATGAGTCAAATTCAGAGTTTTCATGAATCAAATTTTCCAGAAGGTACATGTATATATTATTTGTATTATCAAACAATCAATTAAGTAACACATAGATACTAGAACAACATAGCTAATAAATGAATAGATTTTTAAATCATCTGATAAAAAGTTCATTAAGTCATCTGATGTGTATTAAACATAGCTCATTATCGATAAATAGTTCATTAAAAATAAGTCATCTGATGTGCTACTATGACTTGAAATAATCTGTATGTGGTATTCTATGAATCAACAGTTAAATAGCTAATAATCAAACAATTAAATTAAATAAGTAAAAGTCATGGTTCATCTGATATTATGAAAAGACAAAATGATCAAGTTATCAAGTATTCAAGTGATCAGTATTCAAGTTATGAACCAATGCATCTTCAAGATTGACAAAAAGTTCATCAAGTCATCAAATTAAGTCATATTTACAAACTTAACATATCTCACAGAGGTATTCTATGAAGCAAATATCTTGTTCTCATATTAAACATTTTTAAGTGAATAAATGTTTCATGATCCAATTAGGATTTTATACTCATTGTTTTCAACTCTAGTTTTCAACACTTAGTCAATAGTCTATATTTCATTTCCTTCTGGCAGTCTTTGTCATCTTGTTGAATCTCATTTCAATAGCACCTACATTGTCTCCCTCTTCCATGATTCTGATTAGTTTAGCCACTTTCTGGTGACTAAGAGAGGACCTTGCTTTCACTTTTAGTCTGTTTTGGGTTTGAAAATCACTGTTCACATTTCACACTGATTGTTAAAGGGGTAGTCAGCATACATTTGTATATTTACAAAGGATAGAATAGTCTGGGAAAATAACATTGTAGTCTGTTATGACTGAAGTGCAAACACTTGCCAATGACTGGCTTTTAAGATTTTTAACAGTCATCTTAAATTGCACAAAATCATCTTTCATTCGTATCACATCTACAAGTTCGTCATGACCCTAAAAGGGTCCTAGCCATTCACTTACTCTCTCCAACTCAGCTTCAGCATGAGATACTACATCAACACAGCATCGAAGGAAACACATTGCAATGGGTAAAATCATTCTTGATTGGTCGCCACCAGTCCATTATAGTAGATTAGGGAAATGTCAGATGAGGTAACTGTAACATCTGGGGTCCCCCAAGGCTCTGTCCTAGGTCCCCTTCTCTTTCTGTTATATATAAATTACCTGCCTGAAAATTTAGTTTCACAGGTGTGGTTACATGCTGATGACACTGCTGTTTATATCACTGTCAATAACAATTCCCAAGAAAGGATCTTACAATAAGACCTTGACAGTTACAGCTAGGGGACATGGAAGTTCATCCCCTTTAAAAGTGAACAAAATGTTACTATCAGCAACAGAGGTGATCTATTATTGGCCACCTTATGGCCACCTGATGACAATAAGTCTTTTGTCTTTAACATATCTCAGGGAGGGAATTAGATTATATATTTAGCTTCTCATTTGTTTAAAATGATGGTTTACAAAATAAGGGAATCAGGTAGTCCTTAAAGTAAAGATTTTATGTTAAACTGCACAGTACAGGTATTACAATGTAATTTTTTTTTCTATTTTTAGGATATCAGAGTGGTAGTAAGAGAGGTTGAGCAGACCGCCAGAGAAATTTTGACACAATTACACAGTGTACATCAACCAGATGGAATCAAATCAGGTCTGGTAACTTTACATTTTAACAAGAAATTTCAACAAAGTTATTCAGTATTTAATAT
The DNA here is from genome assembly GCF_026571515.1 of Ruditapes philippinarum. Classification (NCBI taxonomy): domain Eukaryota; kingdom Metazoa; phylum Mollusca; class Bivalvia; order Venerida; family Veneridae; genus Ruditapes; species Ruditapes philippinarum. The sequence continues at coordinate 34,392 of NW_026859472.1, forward strand.
TCGCTATCTCTGCAAACAAAGTTTGAAGGGGATTAACTGGAGAGAGCATGTCTGTTTGTTGGCCAATCTATCTGCTCATGTGAAATCACTTCTCCGGCCCTACAGTTAATGATGGTTTTCGTCAAATGTTATATACCTGTTTGTACTAGCATGTAAATGTACTTGTAAAAAAGCTATGAATTCCTCCCGTTCATATAGAAATCATGGCAGCTTGAATATTTTTTTCCATGCAAAATGGGCTGGTACAAAACAATTTAGCAAAAGGGTACCAGTATGTTTGCGTGTGTGGTGTGTGTTAACTGAAGGTGTGTTAAGAGGGGGCACCAAAGATGGAATTAACTAGCAAACAACACGTGAGTAAATTCCTG